>NC_092271.1:3006139-3136139 GCF_036320965.1 Panulirus ornatus | reverse complement strand
GGCTGGAAGGCTGTGTGAGGAGAGTGCTCGGTCGGAGGTGTGATGGCACACGAAGGTGTTGTGTATACGTGATCATCACCTCTAATTACATTATGTGAGTTACAGAGAAATAGTTTATCACTCTTGTTGCCTCATCTCTTGGCCTTGTATATGTACTACGTCTTAACTCCTATATGCACACACACACACACACACACACACACACACACACACACACACCACACATACCACACACACACACACACACACACACACCACACATACCACACACACACACACACACCACACATACCACACACACCAGCTCAAGGCAAATAGGTACCCAATGTTCAACCATCACTTAGGGGGTGATAAACACCTGGGTTTGGTGTGGCCCGACTGCAGCACTGACCTTGATTGCCTACACTGACTCATGGTCAGTAACGCTATACACTACACCACGGAATGTGTGTGCACGAGGGGGGGGGGGGTAATTTTACACCTAGGGGGCCCCATTATCTGGGTAATCTCTACTATTATTCATCTTTTGAATCATCTGCACCTGTATACATTTATCATTTATCAAGTTGGGTTATTCTGTCCCTCTGCTACTCTCACGCGTCCTTCCTAATGAGTTTCTTTAATCATATGTTATGGTCTGTGGTTGTTTTATCCCAATACCTTCCTAAACACTGTTCACTTTGTTCACCGTCAAAACTGATCTAAGGACTTGAGATTGTAAGCTTTGCTCTTTCATTCTTTTATTGGAAGAAAATATAAAGTCTTTATCCTTTCCCTGTTACTCAGATCTCTTTAATTCTGGCATTATCTTTGTTACTCTCCTGTAGAATTTTCTGTTAGTTCTTCTTGGTTCTTTAAGTGCACTGTGTGTGTGTGTGTGTGTGTGTGTGTGTGTGTGTGTGTAGTTACCTATTTGTACTGTACGGTGTGTGAGGTAATGTGGTGTGTAAGGTAATGTGGTGTGTGAGGTAATGTGGTGTGTGGTGATGTGGTGCGTGTGGTGCGTGATTCATGGTCAGCAATGCTAGGCACTACACGACTGTATCATCAGAGACATACGCACTAGAACAGACGTGATGGCTCAGCTAACACTTTGAGTGTTTTCGTCATAATAGCATGGGATCGTAACACATGCTTGCTGTGTAGCGGTGGGTTTAGATATTAATCTAATGCTAGTATTTAACTCTTAGTTTCAACACAACTGCTCGGTCGTATCACGCAGAGGAGACGAGAAATACAAAGGTATGATTAATGTTATCATGAAAAAATATCGTTCTATAAGACGTATGTGAAGGTAGTTGTTATATTGCTCCCTGATCACTGAAATAATTCCTGCAGGAGCCATTTAGAAAAGACGAAACAAAAGTCTGGCTCTTGGCAATAACAAGTCGACTGGTCCCAGAGAGACGTTCTCGCGAATGGAATAAATGTGCACTTTGTGGCCAGTGTAGAAAACCCGGAGTCTGAAATTAAGAGACTGAGTTTCACTTATTTCTTTCCACACTCGTGCTACTTTGCCTTTTTTTAGTTGATATTTGCAGCTACACCAAAGGAATAAACACTACATCTATGCCTAACAGATCCACGAACCAGTTTCTATTTCCCGGGCTTTTTTTTCCTTTGTGTGTGTATTGAAGGCTCCATTTACGGAAAATCATCCACTTCAAGGCCGGGCCTTAATTGAAATATAGAGAGAATTACGAAAAGAAGAGAGAGAAAAAAAGACAAGGGATTGTATTTAAGAATTTTGGAAGAGAAAAACCTCTTTCTTAAAATGTGCGGCGGGTCATAGTTATTGGGAAAGATATGAGAAGGTAGAGAGTTCCTGAGCTTCGACGTGTAGCGAAAGACGCAGTTATCAAAAGGGCCCACGCTAGAGTTACGATGGCCATACAGTAATCATGTGACAGCAGTTTAAAGAGCTTTGCCTGGCCTAACTCTTTGTTGGGGCAGACAAGCAGACAGCTCTCGAGGGCAAGAACTAAAGTAATACCTATAGAAGAGGAAAAGTGAATCAACATTGAGGCGTAGGACAAGGGGGTCAAGTTTGGAAGTTAGCCTGGGACGGTTTAGAAGTCAGAGAGCTTTCAACTCAATTGTCAAGTGAGGATGCAGAGCTAGAACCATCCCAAATGTGAGATCATTACCCGATGCAAGGGGGAATCAATCCCTTGTATAAACTTAGCAAATGTTCAGAAGTGAGGAATTTTCGACATCTAAACAGGACACCTAGCTTCTTATAGGCAAACATAGTTATTCCTATATGTATAGTTCCCAAATAGGAATAGATGTTACAGTAATACCGAGTATGTTCACTGACTCAAGAGGTGGAATTACAGAACCGTTAAAGGAAAGTCGAAGTTGTGAGAAGTTTGGGGAGAGACATGGGTGGAAACGAGTCTTGGAGGCGTTAAACTAAACTAGATTTGTCTTTCCCACTGAGATATCCTGTCCAAGTCAAAGTTTTTTAAGGACTCGTTGTCAAGACGACATGCAGATCGAGTGAGAGAAGAAGAAGCAGAATTGTAGGATATGAATCATCAGCGCATGAGGGCATTTGATTTTTTTGTGGAGGGAAGAAAATCGTTGGAAAAAAATGTAGGGGACAGGACAGAACCTTTAGGAAAACCACTGTTGAAAGAGGAAGGAAAGGCTGATCCATCAACACAAAAAGGGGAGCTTAGAGATGAGACCCAATGCCGCACCATGTCAAAAGCCTTAGATATGTCAAGAGCAACTGCACATGACTCCCCAAAATCTCTCAGGAATGATGATCAGACATTAATAAGATGGGGAAGAATACTACCAGTGGATCATGTGTAATGGAAGCCATAATGGTGATCAGAGAGAAGACTGTGATTTTTGAGTTGCCTGAGGATATGGTAGTTGAGACGGAATTTAAAGACTTATGAAATGGTAAATGTCAGAGCAATAAGACAACAGTTAGAGGATTAGAACTGTCTCCCTTCTTAGGTATGGGATGTATCAAAGCAAGTTTCCAAGGGGAAGGAAAGGTTTTGGTTTTTGAACCGCAAATGAACACACGAGCAAGCACAGGTGCAAGTTCACAGGCGCACTCTTTCATTGAACATGGATAGATGCCATCAGGACCATAAGCCTTGCTTGTGTCCAGAAAGAAGCGCTTATCGAACAGTTTGAAGAGAGATTACGGGAAGAGGCATAGGAATAGTAAGAATAGCATCAGGGGGTGAGGAATGTTAGAGTCATCCAAGTTGGAGTTAGAGAAACGGGAACCAAACAGACTTACTTTGTCTATGGAGGAGAGAGATATAGTACCGCCAGAACGGAAATGTAAAGAAAAGGCAGAGCGACAGAAGTTGTTGGAGATGCCCTTAGCTGAAGACTGAAAAGGCCTATCAGTGCATGACGAGGTGAGGTCATCGCACTTCCTTTGAATAGAGTAACGCTTAGCATGACGGATAATGTGCTTGTATTGGTTACGGGCAGTGATAAAATCTGAACGGAGGTCAGAGGATGGAAAGTTTTCCCAATCCTGGTATGCTTGATCCCTTGCTTGAATGGCCTCAGAACAGGAACAGTTGAACCACGGATTGCATGAAGAGGTTGTCTTGGAGGAGGATGGGGGGATAAATGCTTCCATTCCCGCAAGAATAACTTCTGCTAAGCGTTTTGGCGGCGACAGAAGCATCACCACATAAGACAACAATTTTCCCAAGGAAAGTAAGAAAAGAACTTCGCAATTTTTTCCAGTCAGCTTTGTTGTGGTGTCAGTATTTTCGTTTAGAAGGGGCTGCTGGAGGGAGAGGTGCTGTTAGAATAGATACATTTATAAAAGTATGATCAGATGAACCAACTGCAGGCGAGATTGTGTATTACATAGGGATAGACTAAAGGCGAAAAACAAATCCAGAATACGAGTAGAGTGTTCACAGCGCCAGGAATATGGGTAGAGTGGGAGAAAACTTGCTCTTAAATATTGAGACTGGAGAACGTAAGGGCTTCAATCCCTCCACCATTCGTATGGGAGGAATTCAACCTTTCCCTATGGTGAACGTTGAATTCTCTGAGGTAAAGGACTCGGCTTGCGGGTGAGAGGATGTCACAGTCTTATGGCAGGAGTTAAGATAGTCTAAAAATGATATGTAAATTGTAGAATTAGGAAAAGAATGGGCGAAACAGAAGAAAAGTGTGGTAGTAGGGAGACAGACCTTGGGCCACGTAAAATCAAAGTTTGGAGACTCAAGGTCATTGAGGTGTGTAACAGGTGTGTTGATGTTGGATGAAGGTCAAACATCGCCACTGAACCGGGATCGTGAGTGGATATCATGGTTAGATATGAAAAAGGGACAAGTGAGAACATCATTAGACAACTGTGTCACAGAGAGATGTAAGACACCAGGAGAGGAACTAGACAGATGGTGTTCAACAGAGGAGAGGTTACTAGAGAGACCACGAATGTTGGTATTGTGAACAGAAAAACAGGAAGGTCTAACAGAGGGAAAGGTCGTGGGAGGGGCTGGTATTACGACAGTAAAGACTAGTCTGGTAGTCCCGTTTTGATGACAGTAAAGGTAAGACGAGCAATCCAGACATGGAGAGTGTAAGATGGTTCCAGGCATCACTTTAACGCTCCTCAGTCAGGACGGTAGTACCACCCTGGGCAGCTGTGGTCAACAACCTGCTACCTAATGGGTTACTTCAAGGGTAAGGGACAGGATAATCCTTGAGTTAGCTGGGGTACTGGCAGGGACCAAAACACTACCACCTGAGCCCTCCCTCTCACTGGAAACAGCAGAGTCACAAAATAAAGTGTAGTCAGAAGAGTCTGCCCTGAATTTGCAGGGGTCATGGGACAGGCCTTGACTCTGCTACCTGAGCTCTCCCTATCTTGTTTTCATCGCCACAGAACACGATAGCACGACTCTTGATCATGATAACCTGGACTTTAACCTGATCCCTCAGGGTCAGGTCAAACGTGTACTCCCTCATACATCAAGGGTTGTAACGTTATGATCATGGTATCTAATATCAGGATTCCCCTCCCTCAAATAATGACTGAATGGGTCGCATAATCCAGTCGCTAGCATCGTCCAAACACTGACGTTCGTGGAGTGTTTGGCTAAATCATGAACTTATCTTCACAGATGCAGCCTCTCTAAATGCAGGCTGTGATCCATGACGACCAGTACCACACACCTGTGATCCATGACCACTCGTACCGTACATCTGTGATACATGTCCACCAGTACCATACACCTGTGATCCATGTCCACCAGTACCATACACCTGTGATCCATGACCACCAGTACCACACACCTGTGATCCATGACCACCAGTACCACACACCTGTGATCCATGACCACCAGTACCACACACCTGTGATCCATGACCACCAGTACCATACACCTGTGATCCATGACCACCAGTACCATACACCTGTGATCCATGACCATCATACCATACACCTGTGATCCATGACCACCAGTACCATACACCTGTGATCCATGACCACCAGTACCACACACCTGTGATCCATGACCACCAGTACCATACAGCTGTGATCCATGACCACCAGTACCATACAGCTGGGGTCGAAGGCCAACTTGCAAAAGTTCAAAACCCTCCTGGATGAAGCGGAGAATAGGACTAATTCGCCAAAAGAAGAAATCATATAAGAAATTCAAATAAACTGGAACCAATGAAACTCACCAGGAAATAATGAAAACCCAAAGAGAATGTAAGAAGGTCATATGACAGAGTAAACGCGACGAAGAGGAAAGAATATCCTTGAAAGTTAAGAATAATCCTGTGAATGTTAAGACAGTAATAGAAAGAATTGGACCATTACGAAACGAGCATGACACACTAACTACTGAGGACAAGGAAATGGATACCATACTAAATCATTCTTTTAACTCCGTATTAAAAATTGAAGAAACATCTCGAATACCACAAGCAATGAAGTTGTTTCAAGGATCTGATGAGGAAGAGGTGAAGGTTAGAGTAATAAAAAGCTCTGAAGTACTTAAATACCTGGACCAATTAAATCTTAACAAATCCGACGACCCAGATAACTTAGCTCCAGGACTTTTCAAAAGGTCAGGAGACAGCTGCTATAACCCATAACAAAACTATTCAACAAATCTCTATCGGATGGTCAGGTGCCAACTGACTGGAAACTAGCAACTTTCATTCATATATATAAAAAAAGACACAAAAATGTGCCTTGAACTACCGCCCATTTAGCCTTACGTCAGTGTTAGGTAAAATGATGGAAGATATGATACAACATTAAATTGTCACGTTTCTAGAAAAACCCAAAATTACATCGGACAACCAACACGGTTTCCGCTATAGAAGATCCGGCCTGACGAATTTAGAATTTTTTAATGTTATCTATCAGAATTGAGACGAAAGATTACCGTCTGATGTAGTATATTTAGATTTCCAAAAGGATTTCAATAAAGTACCTCACAAGAGACTTTGACATAAACTCAAAGCACACGGAATGGGTGAAGAACTCTGTACATGGATCAGAGACTGGCTTACCGGAAGAAAGCAGCGTGTAGTATTAAACAGCGAAGCCTCAGATTGGCTAGACGTAACGAGTGGTGTGCCACAGGGGTCGGTCCTAGACCCAGTTCTTTCCACAATATACATTAATGACCTACAACTCGATCTCATATCTAAGATCTCCACATTTGCTGACGATACTGAACTAGGAGGAAGAGCTGTAAACAAGCGGGATTACGAAATGATTAAAAGAGATCTTAACTTACTAGCAGAGTGGTCAGACAGATGGCAAATGAGGTTCAATGTTGACAAGTGTAAAGTTATGCACTTTGGAGACAAGAATATACATTACGACTACAAACCATTCGGGAACTCTCTAACTAAAGTAAATGAAGATAAGGACCTTAGTGTTGTCATTAGCAACATCCTGAAATACACTAAAAGATGTCAATCAGCAATTAAAAAAGGTAACCAAATGTTAGGGTTCATAGCCAGGAACATAGAATGTAAGACAGCAGAAACAATTCTCACTTTATGATTCTTTAGTAAGACCACATCTTGAATATTTTGTTTGGTTTTGATCCCAAAATTATAAAAAAAAGACTAGGAAATATTAGAAGAAGTACAAAGACTTGCGACAAATTTGATTCCAGCTTTCAAAATTCTGACATAGCCGAAACCGAAGAAAGGCTAAAGCGAGTGGATGTCTTCTCCCTTAAATAACTTACTTCGCGGCGACTTAATCCAAGCGTTCAAAATTCTGAACAAGTTCGATAAAGTAAACCACGAACATCTTTTCGAGATACAAGAAAGTTTGGTTACCAGGACAAATGGAATAAAACTCAAAGCTAAAAGCTTCTTTTCCCATAGGTGTTCTAAGCACTGAAATGATTTACCGTCAGACATAGTGAAAGCTAAAACTATGAATTCCTCCAAAAGTCGTTTAAACAAATATTCTATAAATGCAGGTATACTCTGAGAAAAATGCTATAAATAAACGTATAAACGACAGCGGTAATGGGGCACTAGAAGGCTAATATGCAGCAGCAGGAAGTCGGTGATAACTTAAAAAAGTACTGAGTGGAATTACATTTCTTTGTCAGGTCTTCTTGTGGTCTGTCTTTCTCATGTAAACTCATGTAAACTTATGCCTCTGTAATTTGAACATTCACCTGTATCCCCCTTGCCTTTATACAGCGGCACTATGCAGGCATTCCGCCAGTCCTCAGGCACTTCACCATGATCCATACATATACTGAATATTCTTACCAACCAATGAATCAATACCATCGACTCCCGCCGCCTTGCCGCATTTCATCATCCTCACGGCTTTCACCACCTCTCCTTCACCAAACCACTCTCCATATCTCTCCCACCTCGCATACCATCCCGACCAAGACACCCTACATCTGCTACTCTGTCATCAAACATATTCAACAAGCCTTCAAAATACCCAACCCATCTCCTGACCTCAACAGCACCTGCTATCACCTGCTATCACCTGCCCCTTCACCGATGTTACTATTTGTTATCTTGTCTTTCGCACATTATCTACCTCGCTCCTTAACGTCTTTATATGCTCCTTAAAGTTTAATCATAATACCTCACCCCACCTCTCATTTGTCCTCTTTTTCAACCCCTGCAACTTACTCTTGACCTCCTGCCGCTTTCTCATGTGAATGTAAGGTTCTGAAGATGCGACTCAGTGGAATTAGGTGTAAATAAGAATCTCCCAAGTGAGAAAGACTTGGGAGGCTGTATCGTACCTAACCCGTCGCCAGTCTGAGATCTGGTAAACTGTAAACAAGGCAAACTGTATGTTGACAAACACTGGTATAACGTGTATAGATGAGGAAATGTTCAGCAAACTGCTCACATCCTGTACAAGGGCAAAACTATAGCATGATTCTCAAGTTTAGTCACTGCACCTAAAAAGAGAAGGTCCAGGTAAAGGTGTCAAATATGGTAACTGAATTAAGAAAGCTGAGTTACAGAGAGAAATTAGAAGGGTTAAATTTTTCCACCAAGGACGAGACAAGAGATATAAGTGACCAAACCACAGGTGTTGCATTACTAAACCAGATGTTTAATGTGGTCAATGATCACGGATAGCAATGTGGTCAATGATCATATAGTAAGGATGTACAGAAGTCGTTCTGTAATATGAGTAAAGATGGAGTAGAAAAAATCTGAATGGATTACT
The DNA here is from genome assembly GCF_036320965.1 of Panulirus ornatus. Taxonomy (NCBI): domain Eukaryota; kingdom Metazoa; phylum Arthropoda; class Malacostraca; order Decapoda; family Palinuridae; genus Panulirus; species Panulirus ornatus. Next base: position 3,127,441 of record NC_092271.1, on the reverse strand, counting down.
GCAGACAGCAGTGTAACCATCCCCGAACACTTCAGGTGGGTAATTACACACACCAACCTAAGCTAGGTACCCATGTCAACCAGCCAAGAGGACGGGATGAATACCTTGGTTGGTTGTGGGCCGACTGTGTGTGTGTGTGTGTGTGTGTGTGTGTGTGTGTGTGTGTGTGATATCTGTTCATTAGTATTTGTGTTACAGGGAGAGATTTACACTCGTGTTGTCTGCCAAGATGTAAATAGATAGATGAATAAAAAACTCTTTATTGGATTGATCTAGTCTTTCGTGTGAAGATACACATCTGAGCTATAACACATAGACCTGGGAGGTGGTGACAGTAACTAGTGAGTTAATTGTAACAGAGCATAAGTCTGGATATTTCCAGGTGTTGTTTAAGAACGTGAGTGAGGTACATTTACATAAGTGACGGTGGCAAATCTACAGGGTTGTTTACAAAGTGAATACTGTGGTTTATACATTATGCACTTTTCTGAATATTAAATGATGAATGGTTACAGTAATAGTGATATACGACATAACCTAACAAACAAACACTGAGTTGTTTACTTGTTTATGATTGCTCTTGTTCGTGGGTTGTTTATGATGGTCACAGGACTGTTTATATGTTTCTCTCTACGAACTCTGATTGGTACAAGTGTGTGTGTGCGTGCGTGTGTGTGTGTGTGTGTGTGTGTGTGTGTGTGTGTGTGTGTGTGTGTGTAATTCCTTTTTATTAGTACTCGTATGTGTGTTGACAGCTCTAATGGTAGATATTGATTTTGATCCCATTAGGTATACACCTGATCCTCTTCACTACGTACTAGCATGCCAAGCTGAGTGAACTTAGTCTTGTTAACTACAGATTCGGGTACTACCTACCCGAGGCGACGTACTCACACTGGACTGTAATATTTCATGCATTACTGAGAGCTCCAGGTGACTAACGCTGAGGAGCAGCAGGTATGTGTAGCTGTGAAGGAGTCATGTAAGTCATGCAACTGGAACTCGACTCTCTGCAGCTGGGAATCCATTAGTTGGTTAGTGATGGTGGGAGGCGCTAAGTGGCAATCGTCCTTGGTCACTGTCAACAACTTACGTTGCTCAAGGTAAGTGTGGCACCTGTCCAGTCGAGTGTCAATAACCAGACCACAATGAGACGGTGTAGGACAACGGGAGGACAAAGAATGGTATGAGAAAGGGGAGGAAGAGGAGGAATAGGCAACAGTGATAAAAGCTGAATAAGACAATTGAAAGAAAAGAGAAGCTAAGCAAACAGAAGCAGATAAAGATTTAGAGAGATGGGACAAGGATGTGGATAAAATAGACAGAATAAGAGTTTCAGAAGATGGAATGATATGTTGAAGGGGAAGTGGAGTGCGAGGGTGAAGCTAATTGATCAACACTTCCTCATACTACAACCTACAACCTATAACCTACGACATATACCCGCCTACATTTTCACCATACTTACGTACGTACATTGCTTACTGCTACATACAGCAGCTCCTCCCTCCACATACCCATTCTTCCACCCACCTACACTCTCACCAACCACCTGTGGTTGACAACCATCAACATTCCCAACCACCATGTACGTTCTCACCACCTTCCTCCACACACACACACACACACACACACACACACACACACACACACTTCCTCACCATCATCGTACTCACCTCCATAGCTCCACCCACTGCCATCTACGTCTACAGCCAAAGGTAAAGAAACACAAAACCACAGACAAGTTGCATTATGTAGTGTTACTGTTATGACAAGGGGGCGCCCGTGACGTAACGCTGCAGAGTAGCGTTATACTGTTGTTACAGTGGCATTCTTCGTCTAGGTATCTTTGGTGGAGTATTACACAGTAGCGTTACTGGTGTCATAGTGGCATACCTGATCGAGGTAAACTCTACAACGTTTAGTACAAAACCAGATAACATGGACACGACGACTGATGTCAGCCTCCATGTGATTCGGTTTTATCAATTCGACAGTAAAAGATAATGTTCTAATTGTCAATACCTATATTGATCTTAGGGAATTTGTGCTTCTGTTGCCTTACAATTCTTATCACTAGTTGTATTTGTAGTATAATACATATATCTGATATGTCCTTACTGTAATGCTGGTAACATTGCTTGCTGTATCATAATGCTGGTAACATTGCTTGCTGTATCATAATGCTTGTAACATTGCTTGCTGTATCATAATGCTGGTAACATTGCTTGCTGTATCATAATGCTTGTAACATTGCTTGCTGTATCATAATGCTTGTAACATTGCTTGCTGTATCATAATGCTGGTAACATTGCTTGCTGTATCATAATGCTGGTAACATTGCTTGCTGTATCATAATGCTGGTAACATTGCTTGCTGTATCATAATGCTGGTAACATTGCTTGCTGTATCATAATGCTGGTAACATTGCTTGCTGTATCATAATGCTGGTAACATTGCTTGCTGTATCATAATGCTGGTAACATTGTTTGCTGTATCATAATGCTGGTAACATTGATTGCTGTATCATAATGCTGGTAACATTGCTTGCTGTATCATAATGCTGGTAACATTGCTTGCTGTATCATAATGCTGGTAACATTGCTTGCTGTATCATAATGCTGGTAACATTGCTTGCTGTATCATAATGCTGGTAACATTGCTTGCTGTATCATAATGCTGGTAACATTGCTTGCTGTATCATAATGCTGGTAACATTGCTTGCTGTATCATAATGCTGGTAACATTGTTTGCTGTATCATAATGCTGGTAACATTGCTTGCTGTATCATAATGCTGGTAACATTGCTTGCTGTATCATAATGCTGGTAACATTGCTTGCTGTATCATAATGCTGGTAACATTGCTTGCTGTATCATAATGCTGGTAACATTGCTTGCTGTATCATAATGCTGGTAACATTGCTTGCTGTATCATAATGCTGGTAACATTGCTTGCTGTATCATAATGCTGGTAACATTGCTTGCTGTATCATAATGCTGGTAACATTGTTTGCTGTATCATAATGCTGGTAACATTGCTTGCTGTATCATAATGCTGGTAACATTGCTTGCTGTATCATAATGCTGGTAACATTGCTTGCTGTATCATAATGCTGGTAACATTGCTTGCTGTATCATAATGCTGGTAACATTGCTTGCTGTATCATAATGCTGGTAACATTGCTTGCTGTATCATAATGCTGGTAACATTGCTTGCTGTATCATAATGCTGGTAACATTGTTTGCTGTATCATAATGCTGGTAACATTGCTTGCTGTATCATAATGCTGGTAACATTGCTTGCTGTATCATAATGCTGGTAACATTGCTTGCTGTATCATAATGCTGGTAACATTGCTTGCTGTATCATAATGCTGGTAACATTGCTTGCTGTATCATAATGCTGGTAACATTGCTTGCTGTATCATAATGCTGGTAACATTGCTTGCTGTATCATAATGCTGACCCTGTGCACTTGGCATGATACTTATTGGTCTCTCACTTGCAACGATTAATAATATGGTTGTGAGTTTAGTGTGACGCAAAATAATATCATAATTTCGATGTTTATACAAACACACAACGAAGAAATATACCGAACCACATTTAACTAAGATTGTCTTTCATTGTTTATTGAATGGGGCAACATATCTAAGACTTTTCCAACTTGAATAGTACCAAAATTACAACCCTCTGTACACACCCAGACCCCACAGACCTCTCTTTGGTTTCCCCCGGCTGCTTCATATGCCCTGGTTCAGTCCACAGAGAGCACGTCGCTCCCTGTACACCATGTACACCGTGTACAGATTACACCCTCCTGCATGTTCAAGTCCCAAGCATTTAAAACCGTTTTTACTGCATTCTTCTACCTCCATTTTCCTTGTCCACTCCACTTCCAACACACATAACCTCTCATTCCACATTTACTCACTCATTCTCTCAATATATTCAAAACATTTCACCACGCTATGTTCAGCGTCTTCACTGTCAGTAACCACATTTTCCTCATACCATATTAATACTTACTCGATCAACCTTCCTCATATATTATTCTCACTCATCTCATTTCCATCACATTCACCTCTTCCGTATATTCTCATCTGCAGTCGATGCGTCGCCTTCTGATATACCAATATGCGCACTCCCACACACTGGCCTCGCTTTCCACACATTCCTACATGCTAAATTTTGTTTTACGTTTGCCACATAGCGTTAGTACCCAGCAGCATTGGTGAAAGCCACAGTCTAAGGCCAAATAGTGACAGGACGCAAGAATATCATGTGTATTGGTGATCTGCTGGGAGAGTGGAAAAGGAATATCATATGAAGAATGACATTCAAAATACCTTCAATATTATCATAAAAGAATGTAAAGGTCGAGCAGGCCATTGGGGGAAAATTAATTTGGTTCAAATACTGTTTTATCCACAAACGGCACACACCACACATGCCTCATACCAACACTCTCATACATTGCCTAGACCATACACCAACAACTTCACTCATCGTCTGGGTCATACATCGTCTGGGTCATACACCGTCTGGGTCATACACCGTCTGGGTCATACATCGTCTGGGTCATACACCGTCTGGGTCATACATCGTCTGGGTCATACACCGTCTGGGTCATACATCGTCTGGGTCATACACCGTCTGGGTCATACATCGTCTGGGTCATACATCGTCTGGATCATACATCGTCTGGGTCATACATCGTCTGGGTCATACACCGTCTGGGTCATACATCGTCTGGGTCATACACCGTCTGGGTCATACATCGTCTGGGTCATACATCGTCTGGGTCATACATCGTCTGGATCATACACCGTCTGGGTCATACACCGTCTGGGTCATACACCGTCTGGATCATACATCGTCTGGGTCATACATCGTCTGGGTCATACACCGTCTGGGTCATACATCGTCTGGGTCATACATCGTCTGGGTCATACATCGTCTGGATCATACACCGTCTGGGTCATACACCGTCTGGGTCATACATCGTCTGGGTCATACACCGTCTGGGTCATACATCGTCTGGGTCATACATCGTCTGGGTCATACACCGTCTGGGTCATACATCGTCTGGGTCATACACCGTCTGGGTCATACACCGTCTGGGTCATACATCGTCTGGGTCATACATCGTCTGGGTCATACATCGTCTGGGTCATACATCGTCTGGGTCATACATCGTCTGGGTCATACACCGTCTGGGTCATACACCGTCTGGGTCATACATCGTCTGGGTCATACATCGTCTGGGTCATACATCGTCTGGGTCATACATCGTCTGGGTCATACATCGTCTGGGTCATACACAACGTCTGGGTCATACACGTCTGGGTCATACATCGTCTGGGTCATACATCGTCTGGGTCATACATCGTCTGGGTCATACACCGTCTGGGTCATACATCGTCTGGGTCATACATCGTCTGGGTCATACACCGTCTGGGTCATACATCGTCTGGGTCATACATCGTCTGGGTCATACATCGTCTGGGTCATACTCCGTCCTGGTCATACATCGTCTGGGTCATACATCGTCTGGGTCATACATCGTCTGGGTCATACATCGTCTGGGTCATACACCGTCTGGGTCATACACCGTCTGGGTCATACACCGTCTGGGTCATACATCGTCTGGGTCATACATCGTCTGGGTCATACATCGTCTGGGTCATACATCGTCTGGGTCATACACCGTCTGGGTCATACATCGTCTGGGTCATACATCGTCTGGGTCATACATCGTCTGGGTCATACATCGTCTGGGTCATACATCGTCTGGGTCATACACCTCTGGGTCATACATCGTCTGGGTCATACATCGTCTGGGTCATACACCGTCTGGGTCATACATCGTCTGGGTCATACATCGTCTGGGTCATACATCGTCTGGGTCATACACCGTCTGGGTCATACATCGTCTGGGTCATACATCGTCTGGGTCATACACCGTCTGGGTCATACATCGTCTGGGTCATACATCGTCTGGGTCATACATCGTCTGGGTCATACATCGTCAGGGTCATACACCGTCTGGGTCATACATCGTCTGGGTCATACACCGTCTGGGTCATACACCGTCTGGGTCATACATCGTCTGTGTCATACACCGTCTGGGTCATACCTCGTCTGGGTCATACACCGTCTGGGTCATACACCGTCTGGGTCATACATCGTCTGGGTCATACACCGTCTGGGTCATACATCGTCTGGGTCATACATCGTCTGGGTCATACACCGTCTGGGTCATACATCGTCAGGGTCATACACCGTCTGGGTCATACATCGTCTGGGTCATACACGGTCTGGGTCATACATCGTCTGGGTCATACATCGTCTGGGTCATACATCGTCTGGGTCATACACCATCTGGGTCATACACCGTCTGGGTCATACATCGTCAGGGTCATACATCGTCTGGGTAATATACCACTCGTGTCAAGCACTTCTTTGTAGCCTCTTCTCATGGCACAGTGCATTACCGAAATGAATTCTGTCTTTCCATGTTGAAGCCTACCCTTCCATTATAAAGCCTACCCTTCCATTATAAAGCCTACCCTTCCATTATGTAGCCTACCCTTCCATTATGAAGCCTACCCTTCCATTATGAAGCCTACCCTTCCATTATGAAGCCTACACTTCCATTATAAAGCTTACTCTTCCATTATGAAGCCTACCCTTCCATTATAAAGCTTACTCTTCCATTATGAAGCCTACCCTTCCATTATGAAGCCTACCCTTCCATTATGAATCCTACTCTTCCATTATGAAGCCTACCCTTCCATTATGAAGCCTACCCTTCCATTATAAAGCTTACTCTTCCATTATGAAGCCTACCCTTCCATTTTGAAGCGTACCCTTCCATTATGAATCCTACTCTTCCATTATGAAGCCTACCTTTCCGTCATGAAGCCTACTCTTCCATTATGAAAGCTACTCTTCCATTATGAAGCCTACCCTTCAATTATGAAGCCTACTCTTTCATTATGAAGCCTACTCTTCCATTATGAAGCCTACTCTTCCATTATGAAGCCTACTCTTCCATTATAAAGCCTACCCTTCCATTATGAAGCCTACTCTTCCATTATGAAGCCTACTCTTCCATTATGAAGCCTACTCCTCCATTATGAAGCCTACTCTTCCATTATGAAGCCTAACTTTCCATTATGGAGCCTACTCTTCCATTATGAAGCCTACCCTTCCATAATAGAGCCTACCCTTCCATCATAAAGCCTACTCTTCCATTATGAAGCTACTCTTTCACTGTGAAGCCTACTCTTCCATTATGAGGCCTACCCTTCCATTATGAAGCCTACTCTTCCATTATGAGACCTACTCTTCCATCATCTAGCCTACCCTTCCGTTATGAAGCCTACCCTTCCATTATGAAGCCTACTCTTCCATTATGAGACCTACTGTTCCATCATCTAGCCTACCCTTCCATTATGAAGCCCACCCTTCCATTATGAAGCCTACTCTTCCATTATGAGACCTACTCTTCCATCATCTAGCCTACCCTTCCATTATGAAGCCTACCCTTCCATTATGAAGCTTGCTTTTCTATTATGAGGCCTACCCTTCCATTATGAAGCCTACTCTTCCATTTTGAGGCCTACTCTTCCATCATCTAGCCTACCCTTCCATTATGAAGCCTACCCTTCCATTATGAAGCCTACCCTTCCATCATGAAGCCTACCCTTCCATTATGAAGCTTACTCTTCCATTATATGGCCCTACCCTTCCATTATGAAGCCTACCCTTCCATTATGAAGCCTACCCTTCCCTTATGTAGCCTACTCTTCCATTATGAAGCCTACTCTTGCATTATGAAGCCTACCCTTCCATTATGAAGCCTACCTTTCCCTTATGGAGCCTACCCTTCCATTATGAAGCCTACCCTTCCATTATGAAGCTTATTCTTCCATTATGAAGCCTACCCTTCCATTATGAAGCCTACTCTTCCATTATGAAGCCTACTCTTCCATCATCTAGCCTACCCTTCCATTATGAAGCCTACCCTTCCATTATGAAGCTTGCTTTTCTATTGTGAGGCCTACCCTTCCATTATGAAGCCTACTCTTCCATTATGAGGCCTACTCTTCCAACATCTAGCCTAAACTTCTATTATGAAGCCTACCCTTCCATTATGAAGCCTACCCTTCCATCATGAAGCCTACCCTTCCATTATGAAGCTTACTCTTCTATTATATGGCCCTACCCTTCCATTATGAAGCCTACCCTTCCATTATGAAGCCTACCCTTCCATTATGAAGCCTACCCTTCCATTATGAAGCTTACTCTTCTATTATATGGCCCTACCCTTCCATTATGAAGCCTACCCTTCCATTATGAAGCCTACCCTTCCATCATGAAGCCTACCCTTCCATTATGAAGCTTACTCTTCTATTATATGGCCCTACCCTTCCATTATGAAGCCTACCCTTCCATTATGAAGCCTACCCTTCCATCATGAAGCCTACCCTTCCATTATGAAGCTTACTCTTCTATTATATGGCCCTACCCTTCCATTATGAAGCCTACCCTTCCATTATGAAGCCTACCCTTCCATCATGAAGCCTACCCTTCCATTATGAAGCTTACTCTTCTATTATATGGCCCTACCCTTCCATTATGAAGCCTACCCTTCCATCATGAAGCCTACCCTTCCATTATGAAGCTTACTCTTCCATTATATGGCCCTACCCTTCCATTATGAAGCCTACCCTTCCATTATGAAGCCTACCTTTCCCTTATGGAGCCTACTCTTCCATTATGAAGCCTACTCTTCCATTATGAAGCCTACTCTTTCATAATAAAACCTGGTCTTAGCGATGAAGTCTTCCCATTCACAATGAAATCTACCTTCCCACTGTGAAACCTTCCCATCTACGACGAGGCTCACCCTAACACGATGGAAGACTTATGTAATATTTTCTGCCTCGTCTTCTGTATCTTTCTCAAAGTTTCTCTTCCTCATTTCGTATCGTTCTACATTCATTTCTTGTTCTCTTGTAACTTTCCAATTTTGTTCAACATTTCTCTGTTCCTCAGTGTTCCTCCTCATTTGAAGGTAATGTCGCCTCTCTGTGTATACTCCTTCATCGTCAGTTTCACAAAATCTTCCACAACGGCAATGCGTCAAATGAACTCCGTTTTCCAATTCATGTTTCCACGTTGTTTACTGTTGTTTGGTTTACACGTTTACATCTCCTCTTTATGTCTACTTTCTTCTCAGTTCCTTCCACGTCATTATTTACCACGAACACTAAAACAACATGATCACAGTTCTTCCTAGTGGGTTAAGAGACGTAATGATACAGGCAACATTTTTCTGTATATTATTGAAGAAATTGTGTTAATGTCTTGACTTTCTGTCACGAGTGAGGATTCATATACCATCATAAATGTATTGACGGGATCTTGAATCATCAGTTCTTTGCTACATCTGCTCTTGGTATGATGTGTTATGTAGCTGATCCAACTGAACGTAAGTCTGTTCCTGGGTAAGACCTAACCCTCCCACCTCCACTGCTCCCTGCTATCGTGTCCTTCACCTCCTTTGAGAAGCTCGTCTCGACCGTTGCGACATTACCAGAGATGTTTTGATCTGATGTGATCATTGAGATGTCTGTAGTTACACAATAAACAACTTTCCTCGTAAGGCATTTCCTGATGCATAATTCCGGTCTCCCTGTGTCAGAAGTGGCACTGTGGTTTCTTCTCCACTTGGCCTGATCCAGTGCCTCTCATTTTCAACCTTTTGTTATCTCTCTCTCTCTCTCTCTCTCTCTCTCTCTCTCTCTCTCTCTCTCTCTCTCTCTCTCTCTCTCTCTCTCTCTCTCTCTCTCTCTCTCTCTCTCTCTCTCTCTCTCTCTCTCTCTCTCTCTCCCCACCCATGTGTGAGGGATGCAGCAGTCATTGATCCCAGCAGCTGAAGCAGATACAAGAGTAAATAAGATGTTAGGATTAATGAAAACGAGAGATTACCCACACAAGGAAGGATGCAGTATTGTTAATCTACTTGCCATATCTACTTTCCCTCACTCCTCACATCTCACAGCTACTTATCATTATGCTACAGCTACTTATCATTATGCTACAGCTACTTATCATTATGCTACAGCTACTTACCATTATGCTACACCTACTTATCATTATGCTACAGCTACTTATCATTATGCTACAACTACTTATCATTATGCTACAGCTACTTATCATTATGCTACAGCTACTTACCATTATGCTACAACTACTTATCATTATGCTACAGCTACTTATCATTATGCTACAGCTACTTATCATTATGCTACAACTACTTATCATTATGCTACAACTACTTATCATTATGCTACAACTACTTATCATTATGCTACAGCTACTTATCATTATGCTACAGCTACTTACCATTATGCTACAACTACTTATCATTATGCTACAGCTACTTATCATTATGCTACAGCTACTTATCATTATGCTACAGCTACTTATCATTATGCTACAGCTACTTATCATTATGCTACAGCTACTTATCATTATGCTACACCTACTTATCATTATGCTACAGCTACTTATCATTATGCTACAGCTACTTATCATTATGCTACAGCTACTTATCATTATGTTACAGCTACTTATCATTATGCTACAACTACTTACCATTATGCTAGAGGTACTTACCATTATGCTACAACTACTTGCCATTATGCTACAGCTACTTATCATTATGCTACAGCTACTTATCATTATGCTACAACTACTTATCATTATGCTACACCTACTTATCATTATGCTACAGCTACTTATCATTATGCTACAGCTACTTATCATTATGCTACACCTACTTATCATTATGCTACACCTACTTATCGTTATGCTACAGCTACTTATCATTATGCTACAGCTACTTATCATTATACTACAGCTACTTATCATTATGATACAGCTACTTATCATTATGCTACAGCTACTTATCATTATGCTACACCTACTTATCATTATGCTACAGCTACTTATCATTATGTTACAGCTACTTATCATTATGCTACAGCTACTTATCATTATGCTACAGCTACTTATCATTATGCTACAACTACTTATCATTATGCTACACCTACTTATCATTATGCTACAGCTACTTATCATTATGCTACAGCTACTTATCATTATGCTACACCTACTTATCATTATGCTACACCTACTTATCGTTATGCTACAGCTACTTATCATTATGCTACAGCTACTTATCATTATACTACAGCTACTTATCATTATGATACAGCTACTTATCATTATGCTACAGCTACTTATCATTATGCTACACCTACTTATCATTATGCTACAGCTACTTATCATTATGCTACACCTACTTATCATTATGCTACACCTACTTATCATTATGATACAGCTACTTATCATTATGCTACAGCTACTTATCATTATGCTACACCTACTTATCATTATGCTACACCTACTTATCATTATGCTACAGCTACTTATCATTATGCTACAGCTACTTATCATTATGCTACAGCTACTTATCATTAAAGAATTTCTCTTATGCTTTATTGTCACAAATACATTTATGTTAACGTCATTATAACTGGAGCCGTTACGCTTCGTTAGCTATCGATGGATCATTTATGCTACGGTTATAAATCACTAGATCCTTTATCCTAACGATAAAGTGAAGCTTTATACTAACATTACATACCAGTTGAGCCATTATCCTTTATTTGTTATCACTGGAGCCTTCATTCTGCCGTCAGTTATCACTGGAGCCTTCATGGCTGCTGTCATTTATCACTGGAACCTTCATGCTGCCGTCAGTTATCACTGGAGCTTTCATGCTGCCGTCAGTTATCACTGGAGCCTTCATGCTGCCGTCAGTTATCACTGTAGCCTTCATGCTGCCGTCAGTTATCACTGGAACCTTCATGCTGCCGTCAGTTATCACTGCAGCCTTCATGCTACCGTCAGTTATCACTGGATGTTTTATGCTTCCGTTAGTTATTAGCGTAACATTTATTGTACCGTTGCTTATCAGTGGAGCCTTTATGGTACCGTTAGTTATGAGTGGGACAATTATGGTACCTTTAGTTATTAGTGGAACTTTTAATCTACCATTTGTTATCATTTGAGCCATTATGCTAAAGTAAGTTATCAGTGCGGTCTTCATGTCAACGGTAGTTAACAGTGGAGCCTCTATGCAACGTTAGTTAACAGTGGAGTCTCTATGTTACCGTTAGTTAACAGTGGAGCCTCTATGCAACGTTAGTTAACAGTGGAGCCTCTATGCAACGTTAGTTAACAGTGGAGCCTCTATGCAACGTTAGTTAACAGTGGAGCCTCTATGCAACGTTAGTTAACAGTGGAGCCTCTATGCAACGTTAGGTAACAGTGGGGCCTCTATGCAACGTTAGGTAACAGTGGAGAGTCTATGCAACGTTAGTTAACAGTGGAGCCTCTATGCAACGTTAGTTAACAGTGGAGCCTCTATGCTTTGTTAGGTAACAGTGGAGCCTCTATGCAGCGTTAGGTAACAGTGGAGCCTCTATGCAACGTTAGTTAACAGTGGAGCCTCTATGCAACGTTAGTTAACAGTGGAGCCTCTATGCAACGTTAGTTAACAGTGGAGCCTCTATGCAACGTTAGTTAACAGTGGAGCCTCTATGCAACATTAGTTAACAGTGGAACCTCTATGCAACGTTAGTTAACAGTGGAGCCTCTATGCAACGTTAGTCGACAGTGGAGCCTCTATGCAACGTTAGTTAACAGTGGAGCCTCTATGCAACGTTAGTTAACAGTGGAGCCTCTATGCAACGTTAGTTAACAGTGGAGCCTCTATGCAACGTTAGTTAACAGTGGAGCCTCTATGCAACGTTAGTTAACAGTGGAGCCTCTATGCAAAGTTAGTTAACAGTGGAGCCTCTATGCAACGTTAGTTAACAGTGGAGCCTCTATGCAACGTTAGTTAACAGTGGAGCCTCTATGCAACGTTAGTTAACAGTGGAGCCTCTATGCAACGTTAGTTAACAGTGGAGCCTCTATGCAACGTTAGTTAACAGTGAAGCCTCTATGCAACATTAGTTAACAGTGGAACCTCTATGCAACGTTAGTTAACAGTGGAGCCTCTATGCAACGTTAGTCGACAGTGGAGCCTCTATGCAACGTTAGTTAACAGTGGAGCCTCTATGCAACATTAGTTAACAGTGGAGCCTCTATGCAACGTTAGTTAACAGTGGAGCCTCTATGCAACGTTAGTTAAGAGTGGAGCCTCTATGCAACGTTAGTTAACAGTGGAGCCTCTATGTTAACGTTAGTTAATCAACAGATCTTTTATGGTGTTGCTTGTTAACCTTCGTTCCTCCGTCTATTCACTTCACACATCAGCCGCCTCACGTGATCATCTTCAGCTTGACGTAACAAGTTAATGACATCCAATTCCACTTTGGCGAGGTCTGGTGTGGAATAATCATAAAGTGGTTTCCCGTGTAAGTGAACGTTACAGTATACCAAGGGTCGCTGACTCTCGCACGCCAGACGAACTTGTGAGTTCCAGTGTAAGTTCCAACTCCCACGAAACACTCCAGTTGAGTGACTCTCCACTCCATAACACAGGGCTACATTTTGCGGTCAGTCCACCTCACAACACCGCAGCTCGTGTGTAGTATGTGAATTACCGCAAGACGGAGTAACCTCTGGTTTCGTGTTGTCTTGGTCGAGGATAATATGAGAAAGCAGGAGTACTTGAGAGCTTTGTGTACGTCTCAGAGACTCAGATGATACAAATACAGGAGGATAACAAGTTTGTTGATACAGCCATGACGGGTTAGCACTGTGAAGGCTGACATGATACAAGGGTCATATTGTCTGAGAAGGGTAATGTAAACACCAGATATGGCAGAGAGCAGTGAAATACCGTCATGAGAAGCTAATATGGTCGAACTTCCTGTGACATGAAGCTCTGTACTACACCTTATGAAACACATTAATAACGATGATATTGATAATTATGATAATAATAATGATAATAATAGTAATAATAATAGTAATAATAATGATAATGGTAATGATATGATGATAATGATAATATCAGTGATCACATATGTAACGTACCATCAGTGATCACATATGTAACGTGCCATCAGTGATGACACATGTAACGTGCCATCAGTGATCACATATGTAACGAACCATCAGTGATCACATATGTAACGTGCCATGAGTGATCACATATGTAACGTGCCATCAGTGATCACATATGTAACGTGCCATCAGTGATCACATATGTAACGTACCATCAGTAATCACATATGTAACGTAACATCAGTGATGACATATGTAATGTACCATCAGTGGTCACATATGTAACGTACCATCAGTGGTCACATATGTAACGTACCATCAGTGATGATTTATGTAACGTAACATCAGTGATCACATATGTAACGTGCCATCAGTGATGATTTATGTAACGTACCATCAGTAATCACATATGTAACGTACCATCAGTGATCACATATGTAATGTACCATCAGTAATCACATATGTAACGTACCATCAGTGATCACATATGTAACGTGCCATGAGTGATCACATATGTAACGTACCATCAGTGATGACATATGTAACGTAACATCAGTGATCATATATGTACGTACCATCAGTGATCACATATGTAACGTACCATCAGTGATCACATATGTAACGTGCCATCAGTGATCACATATGTAACGTACCATCAGTGATCACATATGTAACGTGCCATCAGTGATCACATATGTAACGTACCATCAGTAATCACATATGTAACATACCATCAGTGATCACATATGTAACGTACCATCAGTGATCACATATGTAACGAACCATCAGTGATCACATATGTAACGTGCCATGAGTGATCACATATGTAACGTGCCATCAGTGATCACATATGTAACGTGCCATCAGTGATAACATATGCAACGTACCATCAGTAATCACATATGTAACGTGCCATCAGTGATGACATATGTAACGTGCCATGAGTGATCACATATGTAACGTACCATCAGTGATGATTTATGTAACGTAACATCAGTGATCACATATGTACGTACCATCAGTGATCACATATGTAACGTACCATCAGTAATCACATATGTAACGTACCATCAGTGGTCACACATGTAACGTACCATTAGTGATGACATATGTAACGTAACATCAGTGGTCACACATGTAACGTGCCGTGGAGGTTATGATAGCGTTTTATGATGATGATAACATAAGGTCTTCAGCCACGCCCCCCTCACTGAAGGACGCATCGAACATAGCAACAAGTCTGCTTAAGCTCGACTACAGTGGCGCTGGAGGCAAGTATCCTGGCTGGACATAAGCTGGACGATGTACGCTTAATCTGGCCATTTCAAGCGTAATTGGCAATGAAGAGAACAATTTAGGTTATTCAGCATCAGCGACTATTAGGCAGTGAAATCACCCGTGATTTTGACGGAGGAAACATACTGTGTTACCAGGACGGGTTGACAGTCACAGATGGGGAGATGTAGCGAACCATGGAGCTATCTCACATAACATTCTCACCCGACATTGTTATCATGTTTACTTATTGTCATGAAATTGTATCAAGAAAAGCAAATGCGACTAAACAAAGAAAAACACACACACACACACACACACACACACACACACTGATACCGTCTGACCTCCACTTTATCGATCACCATCGGTCAGGTCAGTGTGTTGTTGTCTGTGATGGCAGAGGTCAGTCAGTAGTTGTGTTGTGGTGTTGAGATTGAAGACATTTTATGAATTACTGGCACCTGATGAGGTGGATCGTCTACGTGAAGGCATGTTGTTCCACATGTATACAACATTAAATGTTCAATATAACCTATGAACTGCTAAATTGCGATTTCACTTTCATATTATCATCACGGACAAGTATGATCATCATATCTATAGTTAAAGATCGCTATGAAGTTCCCATCTAACAACATATCACAACACATCAGAATTATTAGTAAGTACCTTCGTGCCAACCTTGCTGCTAACATGAACAATTTACAACATAGATTCCAAACTTGCTGCATAAAGAACATGATAATACCACACAACCTATTCCAAGTGACTTCCATGAGAAGAAACAAACGCCATTTGGCAGCATCTACCATAAAATTCTTCTACAACACATAAACAATACTACAACTGACTCCGACCACGCCTTCTACAACACATACACAATACTACAACTGACTCCGACCACGCCTTCTACAACACATACACAATACTACAACTGACTCCAACCACGCCTTCTACAACACATAAACAATACTACAACTGACTCCAACCACGCCTTCTACAACACATACACAATACTACAACTGACTCCAACCACGCCTTCTACAACACATACACAATACTACAGCTGACTCCGACCACGCCTTCTACAACACATACACAGTACTACAACTGACTCCAACCACGCCTTCTACAACCTCAGAAATACTAAAAGATGAATTCTCCACCAATGGTGACCCTGTCGTTGCTGCCAACCGTATGAGTGAAGCAAATAAAAACAAACAAGAAATCACATCATTATAAACAAGAACCATCTAGAATGGAAAATTGACAAGATCTTTTACAACATTTTATATTCGAAAACATCAGACTCAGATACGAACATCATTAATCTTTCGTCCCATTTCTTAACCCAGGATGAACAACTTGCTCTGGGATATGGACTCCCGTCTTCTTTCAAATTCACTGATACTTTTACTGTGAAACATTTAGTATCTGTCATGAAATCCACTAATTACACCAACCAAGAATTTGATTTTGTATCTGGTTCAATTTCAAGTACCTTGGGCCAGTGAAAGTATTTCCAAGCGTAGTGACATGCCACATAGGTTCCAGGGAGCAAATGTAAACTTCAAGAAAAATATAGATTCTCATATCATAGATTCAGCTAAGACTAGTCAGCTCGTGATTCTGAATACTGTGGACTATAGATGTAAACTTCAGGATCTTTTAAATGATAGTCAAACATATGAAAAATTAACATCCAATTCTCTTAACAATAAGGTAAAGACATTCAACTCTAAACTCAACCAATTGTTAAATACGTACCAGGACATTCTGAAGTCAGTAAGCATGGCAATCCCTCTCTTCCTTATATATATGTCTCCCTAGAACTCACACAGATGGATGTCCCCTCATCTGATAACTCCTCTTTTCATAGATAATCCAAATGGTGAGCTAAACACCTTAGCAATGTTTAAGAAGATATCTGTCCGTCGCATGTTACTAATAGCTTAGATTTTAACAAAGTTAAGAACATTAATTTGCCTGATCATAAACTCATCAGTTTTAGTGTGAATTTCCTTTTCACTAAAGCCCCCATTAATGAAACCATCACATACCTAAGATGGAAACTACCTGACTTCAGCCATGTCTTGTCTTTGCCCATAAAAACTCACATTGTAGAGTTTTGTGTTTCCAATAATGTTTTCCAAGATGATGAATGTAACTTTTATTGGCAGAAATTTGGTCTTGCCATGGGAAATGCACTTAGTCCTCTCCTCAGTAACTTATTCATGGAATACTTTGAGAGTAAGATTCTAACTTCAATCAGTAATCATCCAAAAATCTGTATTAGATATGTTGATGATGTGTGGTCTTTATGGCCATCTTCCCAAGATTATGATGTTTTCTGTATTAAATCAAAGAACATCCACCACATCATCCAATTCAAGATTGAATGGGAAAAAAGGGTAAACTAACGTTTCTTGATGTGCTGATAATTGGAGGCTAAATCGTGTGAGAAACTGTAGAGGTTGGTGACAGTTTGGAAGAATTTATGAAAGGAGAAAGTTGAGAGTAGATGTGAGTAAGAGCAAGCATATTAGGTTCAGTCTGGTTGAGAGACAAGCTGATTGGGATGTAAGTTTGAATGGAGAACAAATGGAGGAAGTGAAGTAAGTGTGGAGTGGATTTAGCAGTGGATAGAATCATGAAAGTGTCACAGGGTGGGGGAGGAGGCAAAGGTTCTGGGAGCGTTGAAGAATGTGTGGAAGGAGAGAACGTTATCTCCGAGAGAAAAAATGGGTATGTTTGAAGGAGTAGTAGTTCCAGCAGTGTTATATGGTTCCGAGGCGTGGGGTATAGATAGGGTTGTGAGGAAGCGGGCGGATGTGTTGGAAAGGAATTATTTGAGGACAATATGTGGTGTAAGGTGGTTTGATCGGGTAAGTAATGAAAGGGTAAGAGAGATGTGAGTAAATAAAAAGAGTATGCTTCAGAGAGCAGAAGAGGATGTGCTGAAATGCTTTGGACATATGGAGAGAATGAGTGAGGAAAGATTGATAAAAAGGATATATGTGTCAGAGGTGAAAGGAACGAGGAGAAGTGGGGGACCAAACTGGAGGTGGAAAGATGCAGTGAAAAAGATTTTGAGCGATCGGGGCCTGAACATAAAGGAGGGTGAGAGGCGTGCAAAGAATAGAGTGAATTGGAACGATGTGGTATACCGTGGTCTACGTGCTGTCAACAGACTAAACCAGGGCATGTGAAGCTTCTGGGGTAAACAATGGAAAGGTTTGTGGGCCTAGATATGAATAGGCAGCTGTGGTTTCGGTGCATTATACATGACAACTAGAGACTGAGTGTGAACGAATGTGGCCTTTGTTGTCTGCATTCCTGGCGCTGCCTCGCTGAAGCAGGGGATAGCGATGCTATTTTTCTGTGGAGCGGGGTAGACACAGGAACATATATATATATATATATATATATATATATATATATATATATATATATATATATATATATATATATATATATATATATATATATCCCTGGAGATAGGGGAGAAAGAATACTTCCCACGCATTCCACACGTGTCGTAGAAGGCGACTAAAGGGGACGGGAGCGGGGGGCCAGAAACCCTCCTCTCCTTGTATTTTAACTTTCTAAAAGGGGAAACAGAAAAAGGAGTCACGCGAGGAGTGCTCATCCTCCTCGAAGGCTCAGATTGGGGTGTCTAAATGTGTGTGGATTTAACCAAGAAGAGAAAAAAGGAGAGATAGGTAGTATGTTTGAGGAAAGGAACCTGGATATTTTGGCTCTTAGTGAAACGAAGCTCAAGGGTATAGGGGAAAAATAGTTTGGGAATGTCTTGGGAGTAAAGTCAGGGGTTAGTGAGAGGACAAGAGCAAGGGAAGGAGTAGCACTACTCCTGAAACAGGAGTTGTGGGAGTATGTGATAGAGTGTAAGAAAGTAAACTCTAGATCGATATGGGTAAAACTGAAAGTTGATGGAGAGAGATGGGTGATTATTGGTGCATATGCACCTGGGCATGAGAAGAAAGATCATGAGAGGCAAGTGTTTTGGGAGCAGCTGAATGAGTGTGTTAGTGGTTTTGATGCACAAGACGGGGTTATAGCGATGGGTGATTTGAATGCAAAGGTGAGTAATGTGGCAGTTGAGGGAATAATTGGTATACATGGAATGTTCAGTGTTGTAAATGGAAATGCTGAAAAAGGACTAGTGATTGGGAATACCTGGTTTAAAAAGCGAGATATACATAAGTATACGTATGTAAATAGGAGAGATGGCCAGAAAGCGTTATTTTACGTGTTAATTGATAGACGCACGAAAGAGAGAATTTTGAATGTTAATGTGCTGAGAGGTGCAACTGGAGGGATGTCTGATCAGTATTTTGTGGAGGCGAAGGTGAAGATTTCTATGGGTTTTCGGAAAAGAAGAGAGAATGTTGGGGTGAAGAGAGTGGTGAGAGTAAGTGAGCTTGGGAAGGAGACCTTGTGTGAGGAAGTACCAGGAGAGACTGAGTGCATAATGGAAAAAGATGAGAACAAAGGAGGTAAGGGGAGTGGGGGAGGAATGGGATGTATTTAGCGAAGCAGTGATGGCTTGCGCATAAGATGCTTGTGGCATGAGAAGCGTGGGAAGTGGGTTGATTAGAAAGGGTAGTGAGTTGTGGGATAAAGAAGTAAGAGTATTGGTGAAGGAGAAGAGAGAGGTATTTAGACGATTTTTGCAGGGAAAAAATGCAAATGAGTGGGAGATGTATAAAAGAAAGAGGCAGGAGGACAAGAGAAAGGTGCAAGAGGTGAAAAAGAGGGCAAATGAGAGTTGGGGTGAGAGAGTATTATTAAATCTTAGGGAGAATAAAAAGATGTTTTGGAAGGAGGTAAATAAAGTGCGTAAGACGAGGGAGCAAATGGGAACTTCAGTGAAGGGCGCAAATGGGGAGGTGATAACAAGTAGTGGTGATGTGAGAAGGAGATGGAGTGAGTATTTTGAAGGTTTGTTGAAAGTGTTTGACGATAGAGTGGTGTTTTGGTCGAGGTGGTGTGCAAAGTGAGAGGGTTAGGGAAAATGATTTGGTAAATAGAGAAGAGGTAGTAAAAGCTTTGCAGAAGATGAAAGCCGGCAAGGCAGCAGGTTTGGATGGTATTGCAGTGGAATTTATTAAAAAAGGGGATGACTGTATTGTTGACTGGTTGGTAAGGTTATTTAATGTATGTATGACTCATGGTGAGGTGCCTTAGGATTGGCGGAATGCTTGCATAGTGCCATTGTACAAAGGCAAAGGGGATAAGAGTGAGTGCTCAAATTACAGAGGTATAAGTTTGTTGAGTATTCCTGGTAAATTATATGGGAGGGTATTGATTGAGAGAGTGAAGGCATGTACAGAGCATCAGATTGGGGAAGAGCAGTGCGGTTTCAGAAGTGGTAGAGGATGTGTGGATCAGGTGTTTGCTTTGAAGAATGTATGTGAGAAATACTTAGAAAAACAAATGAATTTGTATGTAGCATTTATGGATCTGGAGAAGGCATATGATAGAGTTCATAGAGATGCTCTGTGGAAGGTTTTAAGAATATATGGTGTGGGAGGCACGTTCTTAGAAGCAGTGAAAAGTTTTTATCGAGGATGTAAGGCATGTGTACGTGTAGAAAGAGAGGAGAGTGATTG
This sequence comes from Panulirus ornatus, assembly GCF_036320965.1. Classification (NCBI taxonomy): domain Eukaryota; kingdom Metazoa; phylum Arthropoda; class Malacostraca; order Decapoda; family Palinuridae; genus Panulirus; species Panulirus ornatus. The sequence continues at coordinate 3,106,429 of NC_092271.1, read as the reverse complement.
GTTTTCAGTGAATGTAGGTTTACGGCAGGGGTGTGTGATGTCTCCATGGTTGTTTAATTTGTTTATGGATGGGGTTGTTAGGGAGGTGAATGCAAGAGTTTTGGAAAGAGGGGCAAGCATGCAGTCTGTTCTGGGTGAGAGAGCTTGGGAAGTGAGTCAGTTGTTGTTCGCTGATGATACAACGCTGGTGGCTGATTCATGTAAGAAACTGCAGAAGCTGGTGACTGAGTTTGGTAAAGTGTGTTAAAGAAGAAAGTTAAGAGGAAATGTGAATAAGAGCAAGGTTATTATTAGGTACAGTAGGGTTGAGGGTCAAGTCAATTGGGAGGTAAGTTTGAATGGAGAAAAACTGGAGGAAGTAAAGTGTTTTAGATATCTGGGAGTGGATCTGGCAGCGGATGGAACCATGGAAGCGGAAGTGAATCATAGGGTGGGGGAGGGGGCGAAAATTCTGGGAGCCTTGAAGAATGTGTGGAAGTCGAGAACATTATCTCGGAAAGCAAAAATGGGTATGTTTGAAGGAATAGTGGTTCCAACAATGTTGTATGGTTGCGAGGCGTGGGCTATGGATAGAGTTGTGCGCAGGAGGGTGGATGTGCTGGAAATGAGATGTTTGAGGACAATATGTGGTGTGAGGTGGTTTGATCGAGTAAGTAATGTAAGGGTAAGAGAGATGTGTGGAAATAAAAAGAGTGTGGTTGAGAGAGCAGAAGAGGGTGTTTTGAAATGGTTTGGTCACATGGAGAGAACGAGTGAGGAAAGATTGACCAAGAGGATATATGTGTCAGAGGTGGAGGGAACGAGGAGAAGTGGGAAACCAAATTGGAGGTGCAAAGATGGAGTGAAAAAAATTTTGAGTGATCGGTGCCTGAACATGCAGGAGGGTGAAAGGAGGGCAAGGAATAGAGTGAATTGGAACGATGTGGTATACCGGGGTCGACGTGCTGTCAATGGATTGAACCAGGGCATGTGAAGCGTCTGGGGTAAACCATGGAAAGCTGTGTAGGTATGTATATTTGCGTGTGTGGACGTATGTATATACATGTGCATTGGGGTCGGGTGGGCCATTTCTTTCGTCTGTTTCCTTGCGCTACCTCGCAAACGCGGGAGACAGCTACAAAGCAAAAAAAAAAAAAAAAAAAAAAAAAAAATATATATATATATATATATATATATATATATATATATATATATATATATATATATATATATATATATATATATATATATATATATACATACATATATTATCCCTGGGGATGGGGAGAAAGAATACTTCCCACGTATTCCCCGCGTGTCGTAGAAGGCGACTAAAAGGGGAGGGAGCAGGGGGCTGGAAATCCTGCCCCTCTCGTTTTTTTTAATTTTCGAAAAGAAGGAACAGAGAAGGGGGCCAGGTGAGGATATTCCCTCAAAGGCCCAGTCCTCTGTTCTTAATGCTACCTCGCTAACGCAGGAAATGGCGAAAAGTATAAAAAACGAAATATACATATATGTATATTCCTATGAGTCCACGGGGAAAATGAAACACGAAAAGTTCCCAAGTGCACTTTCGTGTAATAATCACATTATCAGGGGAGACACAAGAGAGAAATATAACAGTCAGTTGATATACATCGAAGAGACGAAGCTAGGACGCCATTTGGTAAACATGTGATTGTCCAAAACATACGACGAGTGTTCATAAACTTATCATTTTACAAATCTTATCAACAGTAAAGTTATCTAATTTGTATAGACCATCACTAATATTAAGATATAATTCTTTGTATATTCAATAATAGAAGATTCAATGATATTTCTCTTGGTAATAGAGTTAGAGTTAAGAACTGAGATGGCGTTACTCCATTCAACACAATGATCATAGTTTTTAACATAATTAAACAAAGCATTTGATTCTTGTCCCGTTCTTATACTATATTTATGTTGCTTAAGTCTGATGATACAGCGCTGGTGGCTGATTCGTGTAAGAAACTGCAGAAGCTGGTGACTGAGTTTGGTAAAGTGTGTGAAAGAAGAAAGTTAAGAGTAAATGTGAATAAGAGCAAGGTTATTAGGTACAGTAGGGTTGAGGGTCAAGTCAATTGGGAGGTAAGTTTGAATGGAGAAAAACTGGAGGAAGTAAAGTGTTTTAGATATCTGGGAGTGGATCTGGCAGCGGATGGAGCTATGAAAGCGGAAGTGAATCATAAGGTGGGGCGAGGGGGCGAAAATTCTGGGAGCGTTGAAGAATGTGTGGAAGTGTAGAACACTATCTCGGAAAGCAAAAATGCGTATGTTCGAAGTAATGGTGGTTCCAACAATGTTTTATGGTTGCGAGGCGTGGGCTATGGATAGAGTTGTGAGGAGGAGGGTTGATGTGCTGGAAATGAGATGTTTGAGGACAATATGTGGTGTGAGGTGGTTTGATCGAGTAAGTGATAATAGAGTAAGAGAGATGTGTGGTAATAAAGAGAGTGTGGTTGAGAGAGCAGAAGATGGTGTTTTGAAATGGTTTGGTCACATGGAGAGAATGAGTGAGGAAAGATTGACAAGAGGATATATGTGTCAGAGGTGGAGGGAACGAGGAGAAGTGGGAGACCAAATTAGACGTGGAAAGATGGAGTGAAAAAGATTTTGAGTGATCGGTGCCTGAACATGCAGGAGGGTGAAAGGCGCGCAAGGAATAGAGTGAATTGGAATTATATGTTATACCGGGGTAGACGTGCTGTCAAATGGACTGAAATAGGGCATGTGAAGCGTCTTGGGTAAACCATGGAAAGTTTTGTTGGGCCTGGATGTGAACAGGGAGCTGTTGTTTCGGTGCATTATACATGACAGCTTGAACGAATGTGGCCTTTGTTGTCTTTTCCTAGCGCCACCTTGCGCACCTGCGGGGTGAGTGGGGTTGTTATTTCATGCGTGGCAGGGTGACGACGGGAATGAATATGGGCAGACAGTATGAATTATGTGCATGTGTATATATATATATATATATATATATATATATATATATATATATATATATATATATATATATATATATTGTGTCTGTGTGTGTATAAATATGTATACTTAGAGATGTATAGGTATGTATATTTGCGTGTGTGGACGTGCATGTGTATACATGTGTATGTGGGTGGGTTGGGCCATTCTTTCGTCTGTTTCCTTGCGCTACATCGCTAACGCGGGAGACAGCGACAAAGTATGATAAATAGATAAAATATACATACATATATATATCTTTTTTTTTTTTTTTTATACTTTGTCGCTGTCTCCCGCGTTTGCGAGGTAGCGCAAGGAAACAGACGAAAGAAATGGCCCCCCCCCCCCATACACATGTACATACACACGTCCACACACGCAAATATACATACCTACACAGCTTTCCATGGTTTACCCCAGACGCTTCACATGCCTTGATTCACTCCACTGACAGCACGTCAACCCCTGTATACCACATCGCTCCAATTCACTCTATTCCTTGCCCTCCTTTCACCCTCCTGCATGTTCAGGCCCCGATCACACAAAATCTTTTTCACTCCATCTTTCCACCTCCAATTTGGTCTCCCTCTTCTCCTCGTTCCCTCCACCTCCGACACATATTTCCTCTTGGTCAATCTTTCCTCACTCATTCTCTCCATGTGCCCAAACCATTTCAAAACACCCTCTTCTGCTCTCTCAACCACGCTCTTTTTATTTCCACACATCTCTCTTACCCTTACGTTACTTACTCGATCAAACCACCTCACACCACACATTGTCCTCAAACATCTCATTTCCAGCACACCCATCCTCCTGCGCACAACTCTATCCATAGCCCACGCCTCGCAACCATACAACATTGTTGGAACCACTATTCCTTCAAACATACCCATTTTTGCTTTCCGAGATAATGTTCTCGACTTCCACACATTTTTCAAGGCTCCCAAAATTTTCGCCCCCTCCCCCACCCTATGATCCACTTCCGCTTCCATGGTTCCATCCGCTGACAGATCTACTCCCAGATATCTAAAACACTTCACTTCCTCCAGTTTTTCTCCATTCAAACTTACCTCCCAATTGACTTGACCCTCAACCCTACTGTACCTAATAACCTTGCTCTTATTCACATTTAGTCTTCACTTTCTTCTTCCACACACTTTACCAAACTCAGTCACCAGCTTCTGCAGTTTCTCACATGAATCAGCCACCAGCGCTGTATCATCAGCGAACAACAACTGACTCACTTCCCAAGCTCTCTCATCCCCAACAGACTTCATACTTGCCCCTCTTTCCAGGACTCTTGCATTTACCTCCCTAACAACCCCATCCATAAACAAATTAAACAACCATGGAGACATCACACACCCCTGCCGCAAACCTACATTCACTGAGAACCAATCACTTTCCTCTCTTCCTACACGTACACATGCCTTACATCCTCGATAAAAACTTTTCACTGCTTCTAACAACTTGCCTCCCACACCATATATTCTTAATACCTTCCACAGAGCATCTCTATCAACTCTATCATATGCCTTCTCCAGATCCATAAATGCTACATACAAATCCATTTGCTTTTCTAAGTATTTCTCACATACATTCTTCAAAGCAAACACCTGATCCACACATCCTCTACCACTTCTGAAACCGCACTGCTCTTCCCCAATCTGATGCTCTGTACATGCCTTCACCCTCTCAATCAATACCCTCCCATATAATTTACCAGGAATACTCAACAAACTTATACCTCTGTAATTTGAGCACTCACTCTTATCCCCTTTGCCTTTGTACAATGGCACTATGCACGCATTCCGCCAATCCTCAGGCACCTCACCATGAGTCATACATACATTAAATAACCTTACCAACCAGTCAACAATACAGTCACCCCCTTTTTAATAAATTCCACTGCAATACCATCCAAACCTGCTGCCTTGCCGGCTTTCATCTTCCGCAAAGCTTTTACTACCTCTTCTCTGTTTACCAAATCATTTTCCCTAACCCTCTCACTTTGCACACCACCTCGACCAAAACACCCTATATCTGCCACTCTGTCATCAGACACATTCAACAAACCTTCAAAATACTCATTCCATCTCCTTCTCACATCACCACTACTTGTTATCACCTCCCCATTTACGCCCTTCACTGAAGTTCCCATTTGCTCCCTTGTCTTACGCACCCTATTTACCTCCTTCCAGAACATCTTTTTATTCTCCCTAAAATTTACTGATAGTCTCTCACCCCAACTCTCATTTGCCCTTTTTTTCACCTCTTGCATATATATATATATATATATATATATATATATATATGTATATATATATATATATATATATATATATATATATATATATATATATATATATATATATATATATATATATATATATATATATATATATATATATATATATATATATATATATATATATATATATATATATATATATATATATATATATATATATATATATATATATATATATATATATATATATATATATATATGTGTGTGTGTGTACAAACTGGATAAGGACAATTAACCTCATGTGGGTGGCGTCCTATTCATGATATGTTTACGTTCCTTCTAAGATATTTCGATGCTTTCCAGACCTCCTTCATACGATACAGTTCCTCACATATCTATACTTCATCCTGCAGAACTCTTCTCTCTGAATCCCTAGCTTGATCAACATCTTCAACTGATAATTTCCTCCTAATGAATTTATGGTAAAGTTCAGAGTGTCTTTTGTTGTATCTAAAATAATCATTTAAAAGTATGTGTTCTACACAATTCATTATTCAGCCATAATAATTCGTTGCTTTCTTACACCTTTTCGATATTTGTTGGCTGCAGTGCCACCAATGTCTCCATCATACATCCCAAATCTCTTTTCCATTTTCATACATTGTATTGAAGCCCATCTCTCTTATTCTTAACCCTCCCTCTGTACTGTACTGAAGGATCTCGCGTACCTATTCTTCCACTGTAAATTTCACAGCAATGCTTTTGTTCCTAGCAACTGAATCCTATTTTCCATTTCTTATGTCCACAGAAACTGTTTAATTTTGTGCATTTTTCATGACTGAATTTCCTGCATGAGTCTGGTTTCATCTCTGTTGTTTATGTGTCTTTTTCTTACACATAAATACACTCAAATATTAACTGATCGACTTAGGATAATGAGATCGAACAATTATGTCGTGGTAGTCAGCTTGAATCTAGTAAGCTGTGTCACATGCTGATGCAGAAGGTTTTCTGTGTACATTAAACGATTTTTCCTTATGACTCTCTCTCTCTCTCTCTCTCTCTCTCTCTCTCTCTCTCTCTCTCTCTCTCTCTCTCTCTCTCTCTCTCTCTCTCTCTCTCTCTCTGTGAAAATCTAAATTATTCTAGTTTATCTCTTTATAGATATGATTTATCAATATTCGAACTTCACCGTCTCTAAGTAAGGAGGTGCGTGTTTCACTGGTTCATCCTGATGGTTCCCTCAGCGTTGGCGTTGTACACTTACTCTGGTAAATTAGACGTCTTCAGAGAATCATTTATCCATTAATGTCACTGTGCAATTCTTCCTCACAATTACTCCTCCCATTACGTGTTTTTGAACGGATCATCTTCCAACATTAACTGAACTTTACGTCTGTCCATTATAAAGAAATCTAATCCCCTTCCCTCTTTGTCTTCTCTTTCCATCCTTGCTGCTGTATATATAGATCCTGAATAGATTAAGTCATAAATCTTTTCCATTAGCATTTCTTTCTCCATTACTTCAGCAATATATATTTTTTTTTCAAATTCGTTCCTTGAACACCAGCTGTTTTCCATTTAGTAGCAGCTAACTTGTATTTGCATACCCTATTTTCAATTTGTCAGTCCAGTTCATCTAATGTTCCTGATCTGTTCATCCCTTTTATCTCTTTTGATGTCTCCCATCGTTTACCTTCCAGTTGAATTCTCTGGTCCTCTCTCTTCTTCCCTGGGAATACCATACTAGAATGCTCTTCGCTTCCATGTTTCTCGCCCGTCTACAGTACCTCCTGGATCCATAACTTCATGTTGATCGTAATCATTGCTGGTCGTCCTCATTTGTCTCGACAATATCTTTCATTTCTCTTCGTTTCTTTTATCTCAGTTACTGTATTTTGCGTGTCTAGAGCCTCAGGTAGTCGCATAAACAATGTGTATTTTGTCCTCCTTCCTTCTTCTCTAACTGGAACAACGTTTTCTTACAGTCCTAAAATCATTAACGATACACATTTGTCGTCCTCCAAGATCTTGAGTTCGGTGGGTCACACTTGTCAGCTGAGTTTTGTGGTGTTTTTCCGACATCTTCCAGATGGCCGGCCACCAAGGTGGTGTTAAAGGCACTGTCACGGGAAGGAGAAGGTTACTGATATATGCGCAGTAAATCCTACTTCAGTGGCTGTCACCTTGCATTCCTGTGGTCCAAGTGACTGTCTTTTCTTTCTGATTCAACCACACATGGACTGCCATCTTTCAATACATAATGACAACATCTCCACATGACACACAACACTTGACGAGACATTCACATTCACATGATCCATTCTTTGTCAACCTAGATTTTCCTGTGGTGAACGCTTGACGTCAGCCCTCGTGTTTGGCTACATCCAGTCGTAAGTATTCGTAAGTATTCGTAAATGAGCACTCATGTGTGTGTGTGTGTGTGTGTGTGTGTGTGTGTGTGTGTGTGTGTGTGTGTGTGGATAGGCAGATGTGTGTGTGTGTGTGTGTATGTGTGTGGATAGGCAGATGTGTGTGTGTGTGTGTGTGTGTGTTTGTGTGTGTGTGTGTGTGTGTTCGGGGGGTTGGGGGGGGCGTGTGTCTGTTGTGGGCCAGTCAGTCGAGTGTGAGGGCAGAATCACCGCCAGTATCCCTGGCAACACTGCTCTTGCAGCTCCAGCATCAGACTTGCTCACACTTCCCATCACTTCCACGTGGCGGACGAACTACAAACACAATCCATGAAACCTTCTTCAACAGTTGAAAGATAAAGACATAAATATATGAAATAATGAATTAAGGCATAAATATATGAAATAATGAATTAAGGCAGATATATATGAAATAATGAATTAAGACATAATCATTACAGATACCACACCTTCTTTAACACGCTTGGGTTACCAGGTATGTAAGAGTCAGCGACAGTTTGTTTAAATGTTAACTACGACGGTACGGGCAGCTGAGGCCCCAATCAAGGCCATCCCTTTAACCTTATATATATATATATATATATATATATATATATATATATATATATATATATATATATATATATATATATATATATATATATATATATATATATATATATATATATATATATATATATATATATATATATATATATATATTTATATATAAGGAGAGATAGGTAGTATGTTTGAGGAAAGGAACCTGGATGTTTTGGCTCTGAGTGAAACGAAGCTCAAGGGTGAAGGGGAAGAGTGGTTTGGGAATGTCTTGGGAGTAAAGTCAGGGGTTAGTGAGAGGACAAGAGCAAGGGAAGGAGTAGCAGTACTCCTGAAACAGGAGTTGTGGGAGTATGTGATAGAATGTAAGAAAGTAAATTCTCGATTAATATGGGTAAAACTGAAAGTTGATGGAGAGAGATGGGTGATTATTGGTGCATATGCACCTGGGCATGAGAAGAAAGATCATGAGAGGCAAGTGTTTTGGGAGCAGCTGAATGAGTGTGTTAGTGGTTTTGATGCACGAGACCGGGTTATAGTGATGGGTGATTTGAATGCAAAGGTGAGTAATGTGGCAGTTGAGGGAATAATTGGTATACATAGGGTGTTCAGTGTTCTAAATGGAAATGGTGAAGAGCTTGTAGATTTATGTGCTGAAAAAGGACTGATGATTGGGAATATCTGGTTTAAAAAGCGAGATATACATAAGTATACTTATGTAAGTAGGAGAGATGGCCAGAGAGCGTTATTGGATTACGTGTTAATTGACAGGCGCGCGAAAGAGAGACTTTTGGATGTTAATGTGCTGAGAGGTGCAACTGGAGGGATGTCTGATCATTATCTTGTGGAGGCTAAGGTGAAGATTTGTATGGGTTTTCAGAAAAAAAGAGTGAATGTTGGGGTGAAGAGGGTGGTGAGAGTAAGTGAGCTTGGGAAGGAGACTTGTGTGAGGAAGTACCAGGAGAGACTGAGTACAGAATGGAAAAAGGTGAGAACAATGGAAGTAAGGGGAGTGGGGGAGGAATGGGATGTATTTAGGGAATCAGTGATGGATTGCGCAAAAGATGCTTGTGGCATGAGAAGAGTGGGAGATGGGTTGATTAGAAAGGGTAGTGAGTGGTGGGATGAGGAAGTAAGAGTATTAGTGAAAGAGAAGAGAGAGGCATTTGGACGATTTTTGCAGGGAAAAAATGCAATTGAGTGGGAGACGTATAAAAGAAAGAGGCAGGATGTCAAGAGAAAGGTGCAAGAGGTGAAAAAAAGGGCAAATGAGAGTTGGGGTGAGAGAGTATCATTAAATTTTAAGGAGAATAAAAAGATGTTCTGGAAGGAGGTAAATAAAGTGCGTAAGACAAGGGAGCAAATGGGAACTTCAGTGAAGGGGAATAATGGGGAGGTGATAACAAGTAGTGGTGATGTGAGAAGGAGATGGAGTGAGTATTTTGAAGGTTTGTTGAATGTGTTTGATGATAGAGTGGCAGATATAGGGTGTTTTGGTCGAGGTGGTGTGCAAAGTGAGAGGGTTAGGGAAAATGATTTGGTAAACAGAGAAGAGGTAGTAAAAGCTTTGCGGAAGATGAAAGCCGGCAAGGCAGTAGGTTTGGATGGTATTGCATTGGAATTTATTAAAAAAGGGGGTGACTGTATTGTTGACTGGTTGGTAAGGTTATTTAATGTATGTATGACTCACGGTGAGGTGCCTGAGGATTGGCGGAATGCGTGCATAGTGCCATTGTACAAAGGCAAAGGGGATAAGAGTGAGTGCTCAAATTACAGAGGTATAAGTTTGTTGAGTATTCCTGGTAAATTATATGGGAGGGTATTGATTGAGAGGGTGAAGGCATGTACAGAGCATCAGATTGGGGAAGAGCAGTGTGGTTTCAGAAGTGGTAGAGGATGTGTGGATCAGGTGTTTGCTTTGAAGAATGTATGTGAGAAATACTTAGAAAAGCAAATGGATTTGTATGTAGCATTTATGGATCTGGAGAAGGCATATGATAGAGTTGATAGAGATGCTCTGTGGAAGGTATTAAGAATATATGGTGTGGGAGGCAAGTTGTTAGAAGCAGTGAAAAGTTTTTATCGAGGATGTAAGGCATGTGTACGTGTAGGAAGAGAGGAAAGTGATTGGTTCTCAGTGAATGTAGGTTTACGGCAGGGGTGTGTGATGTCTCCATGGTTGTTTAATTTGTTTATGGATGGGGTTGTTAGGGAGGTAAATGCAAGAGTTTTGGAAAGAGGGGCAAGCATGAAGTCTGTTGGGGATGAGAGAGCTTGGGAAGTGAGTCATTTGTTGTTCGCTGATGATACAGCGCTGGTGGCTGATTCATGTGAGAAACTGCAGAAGCTGGTGACTGAGTTTGGCAAAGTGTGTGAAAGAAGAAAGTTAAGAGTAAATGTGAATAAGAGCAAGGTTATGAGGTACAGTAGGGTTGAGGGTCAAGTCAATTGGGAGGTGAGTTTGAATGGAGAAAAACTGGAGGAAGTGAAGTGTTTTAGATATCTGGGAGTGGATCTGGCAGCGGATGGAACCATGGAAGCGGAAGTGGATCATAGGGTGGGGGAGGGGGCGTAAATTCTGGGAGCCTTGAAGAATGTGTGGAAGTCGAGAACATTATCTCGGAAAGCAAAAATGGGTATGTTTGAAGGAATAGTGGTTCCAACAATGTTGTATGGTTGCGAGGCGTGGGCTATGGATAGAGTTGTGCGCAGGAGGAAGGATGTGCTGGAAATGAGATGTTTGAGGACAATGTGTGGTGTGAGGTGGTTTGATCGAGTAAGTAACGTAAGGGTAAGAGAGATGTGTGGAAATAAAAAGAGCGTGGTTGAGAGAGCAGAAGAGGGTGTTTTGAAATGGTTTGGGCACATGGAGAGAATGAGTGAGGAAAGATTGACCAAGAGGATATATGTGTCGGAGGTGGAGGGAACGAGGAGAAGAGGGAGACCAAATTGGAGGTGGAAAGATGGAATGAAAAAGATTTTGTGTGATCGGGGCCTGAACATGCAGGAGGGTGAAAGGAGGGCAAGGAATAGAGTGAATTGGAGCGATGTGGTATACCGGGGTTGACGTGCTGTCAGTGGATTGAATCAAGGCATGTGAAGCGTCTGGGGTAAACCATGGAAAGCTGTGTAGGTATATATATTTGCGTGTGTGGACGTATGTATATACATATGTATGGGGGTGGGTTGGTCCATTTCTTTCGTCTGTTTCCTTGCGCTACCTCGCAAACGCGGGAGACAGCGACAAAGCAAAAAAAAAAAAAAAAAATATATATATATATATATATATATATATATATATATATATATATATATATATATATATATATATATATATATATATGAAGAGATAAGAAAACTGTTGATGATCACCAGAGATTTCAAAAGTTTCTATGATGTCATTCCAGTTATGATCATATGAGGGACTAACCCTCACCTGGCCCAATTCTCTGTTCCTTCTTTTGGAAAATTAAAAAAAAGAAACGAGAAGGGAGGATTTCCAGCCCTCCGCTCCCTCCCCTTTTAGTCGCCTTCTACGACACGCAGGGAATACGTGGGAAGTATTCTTAATCCCCTATCCCCAGAGATAATATATATATATATATATATATATATATATATATATATATATATATATATATATATATATATATATTTTTTTTTGCTTTGTCGCTGTCTCCCGCGTTTGCGAGGTAGCGCAAGGAAACAGACGAAAGAAAATGGCCCAACCCACCCCCATACACATGTATATACATACACGTCCACACAGCAAATATACGTACCTATACATCTCAATGGACACATATATATACACACACAGACACATACATATATACCCATGCACACAATTCACACTGTCTGCCTTTATTCATTCCCATCGCCACCTCGCCACACATGGAATACCATCCCCCTCCCCCTCATGTGTGCGAGGTAGCGCTAGGAAAAGACAACAAAGGTTCCATTCGTTCACACTCAGTCTCTACCTGTCATGCAATAATGCCCGAAACCACAGATCCCTTTCCACATCCAGGCCCCACACAACTTTCCATGGTTTACCACAGACGCTTCACATGCCCTGATTCACTCCAATGACAGCACGTCAACCCCGGTATACCAAATCGATCCAATTCACTTTTTTCCTTCCCCGCCTTTCGCCCTCCTGCATGTTCAAGCCCCGATAACTCAGAATCTTTTTCACTAAATCTTTCCACCTAAAATTTGGTTTCCCACTTCTCCTCGTTCCCTCCACCTCCGACACATATATCCTCTTGGTCAATCTTTCTTCACTTATTCTCTCCATTTGCCCAAACCATTTCAAAATACCCTCTTCTGCTCTCTCAACAACGCTCTTTTTATTTCCACACATCTCTCTTACCCTTACATTACTTACTCGATCAAACCACCTCACACCACATATTGTACTCAAACATCTCATTTCCAGCACATCCACCCTCCTGCGCACAACTCTATCCATAGCCCACGCCTCGCAACCATACAACATTGTTGGGACCACTATTCCTTCAAACATACCCATTTTTGCTTTCCGAGATAATGTTCTCGACTTCCACACATTCTTTAAGGCTCCCAGGATTTTCGCCCCCTCTCCCATCCTATGATTCACTTCCGCTTCCATGGTTCCATCTGCTGCCTGATCCACTACCAGATATCTAAAACACTTCACTTCCTCCAGTTTTTCTCCATTCAAACTTACCTCCCAATTGACTTGACCCTCAACCCTACTGTACCTAATAATCTTGCTCTTATTCACATTTACTCTTAACTTTCTTCTTTCACACTCTTTACCAAACTCAGTCACCAGCTTCTGCAGTTTCCCACATGAATCAGCCACCAGCGCTGTATCATCAGCGAACAATAACTAACTCACTTCCCAAGCTCTCTCATCCACAACAGACTTCATACTTGCCCCTCTTTCCAAAACTCTTGCATTCACCTCCCTAACAACCCCAGTCATTAACAAATTAAACAACCATGAAGACATCACACACCCCTGCCGCAAACCTACATTCACTGAGAACCAATCACTTTCCTCTCTTCCTATACGTACAAATGCCTTACATCCTCGATAAAAACTTTTCACTGCTTCTAACAACTTGCCTCCCACACCATATATTCTTAATACCTTCCACAGAGCATCTCTATCAACTCTATCATATGCCTTCTCCAGATCCATAAATGCTACATACAAATCCATTTGCTTTTCTAAGTATTTCTCACATACATTCTTCAAAGCAAACACCTGATCCACACATCCTCTACCACTTCTGAAACCACACTGCTCTTCCCCAATCTGATGCTCTTTACATGCCTTCACCCTCTCAATCAATACCCTCCCATATAATTTACCAGGAATACTCGACAAACTTATACCTCTGTAATTTGAGCACTCACTCTTATCCCCTTTGCCTTTGTACAATGGCACTATGCACGCATTCCGCCAATCCTCAGGCACCTCACCATGAGTCATACATACATTAAATAACCATACCAACCAGTCAACAATACAGTCACCCCCTTTTTTAATAGATTCCACTGCAATACCATCCAAACTTGCTGCCTTGCCGGCTTTCATCTTCCGCAAAGCTTTTACTACATCTTCTCTGTTTACCAAATCATTTTCCCTAACCCTCTCACTTTGCACACCACCTCGACCAAAACCCTATATCTGCCACTCTATCATCAAACACATTCAACAAACCTTCAAATTACTCACTCCATCTCCTTCTCACATCAGCACTACTTGTTATCACCTCTCCATTAGCGCCCTTCACTGAAGTTCCCATTTGCTCCCTTGTCTTACGCACTTTATTTATCTCCTTCCAGAACATCTTTTTATTTTCCCTAAAATTTAATGATACTCTCTCACCCAACTCTCATTTGCCCTCTTTTTCACCTCTTGCACCTTTCTCTTGACCTCCTTTCTCTTTCTTTTATACATCTCCCACTCCATTGCATTTTTTCCCTGCAAAAATCGTCCAAATGCCTCTCTCTTCTCTTTCACTAATAATCTTACTTCTTCATCCCACCACTCACTACCCTTTCTAATCAACCCACCTCCCACTCTTCTCATGCCACAAGCATCTTTTGCGCAATCCATCACTGATTCCCTAAATACATCCCATTCCTCCCCCACTCCCCTTACTTCCATTGTTCTCACCTTTTTCCATTCTGTACTCAGTCTCTCCTGGTACTTCCTCACACAAGTCTCCTTCCCAAGCTCACTTACTCTCGCCACCCTCTTCACCCCAACATTCACTCTTCTTTTCTGAAAACCCATAGAAATCATCACCTTAGCCTCCACAAGATAATGATCAGACATACCTCCAGTTGCACCTCTCAGCACATAAACATTCAAAAGTCTCTCTTTCGCGGGCCTGTCAATCAACACGTAATCCAATAACGCTCTCTGGCCATCTCTCCTACTTACATACGTATGCTTATGTATATCTCGCTTTTTAAACCAGGTATTCCCAATCACCAGTCCTTTTTCAGCACATAAATCTACAAGCTCTTAACCATTTCCATTTAGAACACTGAACACCCTATGTATACCAATTATTCCCTCAACTGCCACATTACTCACCTTTGCATTCAGATCACCCATCACTATAACACGGTCTTGTGCATCTAAACCACTAACACACTCATTCAGCTGCTCCCAAAACACTTGCCTCTCATGATCTTTCTTCTCATGCCCAGGTGCATATGCACCAATAATCACCCATCTCTCTCCATCAACTTTCAGTTTTACTCGTATTAATCGAGAATTTACTTTCTTACATTCTATCACATACTCCCACAACTCCTGTTTCAGGAGTACTGCTACTCCTTCCCTTGCTCTTGTCCTCTCACTAACCCCTGACTATACTCCCAAGACATTCCCAAACCACTCTTCCCCTTTACCCTTGAGCTTCGTTTCACTCAGAGCCAAAACATCCAGGTTCCTTTCCTCAAACATACTACCTATCTCCCCTTTTTTCACATCTTAGTTACATCCACACACATTTAGACACCCCAATCTGAGTCTACGAGGAGGATGAGCACTCCCCGCGTGACTCCTTCTGTTTCCCATTTTTAGAAAGTTAAAATACAAGGAGGGGAGGATATATATACATATATATATATATATATATATATATATATATATATATATATATATATATATATATATATATATATATATATATATATTATCCCTGGGGATAAGGGAGAAAGAATACTTCCCACGTATTCCCTGCGTGCCGTAGAAGGCGAATAAAAGGGATGGGAGCGGGGGGCTGGAAATCCTCCCCTCTCGTTTTTTTTTTTTAATTTTCCAAAAGAAGGAACAGAGAAGGGGGCCAGGTGAGGATATTCCCTCAAAGGCCCGGTCCTCTGTTCTTAACGCTACCTCGCTATCGCAGGAAATGGCGAATAGTATGAAAAAAAAAAAAAAAAAAAATATATATATATATATATATATATATATATATATATATATATATATATATATATATATATATATATATATATTATCCCTGGGGATAGGGGAGAAAGAATACTTCCCACGTATTCCCTGCGTGTCGTAGAAGGCGAATAAAAGGGATGGGAGCGGGGGGCTGGAAATCCTCCCCTCTCGTTTTTTTTTTAATTTTCCAAAAGAAGGAACAGAGAAGGGGGCCAGGTGAGGATATTCCCTCAAAGGCCCGGTCCTCTGTTCTTAACGCTACCTCGCTGTCGCGGGAAATGGCGAATAGTATGAAAAAAAAAATATATATATATATATATATATATATATATATATTTTTTTTTTTTTTTTTTATACTTTGTCGCTGTCTCCCGCGTTTGCGAGGTAGCGCAAGGAAACAGACTAAAGAAATGGCCCAACCCCCCCCATACACATGTATATACATACGTCCACACACGCAAATATATATACCTACACAGCTTTCCATGGTTTACCACAGACGCTTCACATGCCTTGATTCAATCCACTGACAGCACGTCAACCCCGGTATACCACATCGCTCCAATTCACTCTATTCCTTGCCCTCCTTTCACCCTCCTGCATGTTCAGGCCCCGATCACACAAAATCTTTTTCACTCTATCTTTCCACCTCCAATTTGGTCTCCCTCTTCTCCTCATTCCCTCCACCTCCGACACATATATCCTCTTGGTCAATCTTTCCTCACTCATTCTCTCCATGTGCCCAAACCACTTCAAAACACCCTCTTCTGCTCTCTCAACCACGCTCTTTTTATTTCCACACATCTCTCTTACCCTTACGTTACTCACTCGATCAAACCACCTCACACCACACATTGTCCTCAAACATCTCATTTCCAGCACTTCCATCCTCCTGCGCACAACTCTATCCATAGCCCACGCCTCGCAACCATACAACATTGTTGGAACCACTATTCCTTCAAACATACCCATTTTTGCTTTCCGAGATAATGTTCTCGACTTCCACACATTCTTCAAGACAACCAGAATTTTCGCCCCCTACCCCACCCTATGATCCACTTCCGCTTCCATGGTTCCATCCGCTGCCAGATCCACTCCCAGATATCTAAAACACTTCACTTCCTCCAGTTTTTCTCCATTCAAACTCACCTCCCAATTGACTTGACCCTCAACCCTACTGTACCTAATAACCTTGCTCTTATTCACATTTACTCTTAACTTTCTTCTTCCACACACTTTACCAAACTCAGTCACCAGCTTCTGCAGTTTCTCACATGAATCAGCCACCAGCGCTGTATCATCAGCGAACAACAACTGACTCACTTCCCAAGCTCTCTCATCCCCAACAGACTTCATACTTGCCCCTCTTTCCAAAACTCTTGCATTTACCTCCCTAACAACCCCATCCATAAACAAATTAAACAACCATGGAGACATCACACACCCCTGCTGCAAACCTACATTCACTGAGAACCAATCACTTTCCTCTCTTCCTACACGTACACATGCCTTACATCCTCGATAAAAACTTTTCACTGCTTCTAACAACTTGCCTCCCACACCATATATTCTTAATACCTTCCACAGAGCATCTCTATCAACTCTATCATATGCCTTCTCCAGATCCATAAATGCTACATACAAATCCATTTGCTTTTCTAAGTATTTCTCACATACATTCTTCAAAGCAAACACCTGATCCACACATCCTCTACCACTTCTGAAACCACACTGCTCTTCCCCAATCTGATGCTCTGTACATGCCTTCACCCTCTCAATCAATACCCTCCCATATAATTTACCAGGAATACTCAACAAACTTATACCTCTGTAATTTGAGCACTCACTCTTATCCCCTTTGCCTTTGTACAATGGCACTATGCACGCATTCCGCCAATCCTCAGGCACCCCACCATGAGTCATACATACATTAAATAACCTTACCAACCAGTCAACAATACAGTCACCCCCTTTTTTAATAAATTCCACTGCAATACCATCCAAACCTGCTGCCTTGCCGGCTTTCATCTTCCGCAAAGCTTTCACTACCTCTTCTCTGTTTACCAAATCATTTTCCCTAACCCTCTCACTTTGCACACCACCTCGACCAAAACACCCTATATCTGCCACTCTATCATCAAACACATTCAACAAACCTTCAAAATACTCACTCCATCTCCTTCTCACATCACCACTACTTGTTATCACCTCCCCATTTGCGCCCTTCACTGAAGTTCCCATTTGCTCCCTTGTCTTACGCACTTTATTTACCTCCTTCCAGAACATCTTTTTATTCTCCCTAAAATTTAATGATACTCTCTCACCCCAACTCTCATTTGCCCTTTTTTTCACCTCTTGCACCTTTCTCTTGACCTCCTGTCTCTTTCTTTTATACATCTCCCACTCAATTGCATTTTTTCCCTGCAAAAATCGTCCAAATGCCTCTCTCTTCTCTTTCACTAATACTCTTACTTCTTCATCCCACCACTCACTACCCTTTCTAATCAACCCACCTCCCACTCTTCTCATGCCACAAGCATCTTTTGCGCAATCCATCACTGATTCCCTAAATACATCCCATTCCTCCCCCACTCCCCTTACTTCCATTGTTCTCACCTTTTTCCATTCTGTACTCAGTCTCTCCTGGTACTTCCTCACACAGGTCTCCTTCTCAAGCTCACTTACTCTCGCCACCCTCTTCACCCCAACATTCACTCTTCTTTTCTGAAAACCCATACAAATCTTCACCTTATCCTCCACAAGATAATGATCAGACATCCCTCCAGTTGCACCTCTCAGCACATTAACATCCAAAAGTCTCTCTTTCGCACGCCTGTCAATTAACACGTAATCCAATAACGCTCTCTGGCCATCTCTCCTATTTACATAAGTATACTTATGTATATCTCGCTTTTTAAACCAGGTATTCCCAATCATCAGTCCTTTTTCAGCACATAAATCTACAAGCTCTTCACCATTTCCATTTACAACACTGAACACCCCATGTATACCAATTATTCCTTCAACTGCCACATTACTCACCTTTGCATTCAAATCACCCATCACTATAACCCGGTCTCGTGCATCAAAACCACTAACACACTCATTAAGCTGCTCCCAAAACACTTGCCTCTCTTGATCTTTCTTCTCATTCCCAGGTGCATATGCACCAATAATCACCCACCTCTCTCCATCAACTTTCAGTTTTACCCATATTAATCGAGAATTTACTTTCTTACACTCTATCACATACTCCCACAACTCCTGTTTCAGGAGTATTGCTACTCCTTCCCATGCTCTTGTCCTCTCACTAACCCCTGACTTTACTCCCCAGACATTCCCAAACCACTCTTCCTCTTTACCCTTGAGATTCGTTTCACTCAGAGCCAAAACATCCAGGTTCCTTTCCTCAAACATACTACCTATCTCTACTTTTTTCACATCTTGGTTACATCCACACACATTTAGGCACCCCACCCCGAGCCTTCGAGGAGGATGAGCACTCCCCGCGTGACTCCTTCTTCTATTTCCCATTTTAGAAAGTTAATGCAAGGAGGGGAGGATTTCTGGCCCCCCGCTCCCGTCCCCTCTAGTCGCTTTCTACGACACGCGAGGAATACGTGGGAAGTATTCTTTCACCCCTATCCCCAGGGATAATATACATATATATATACATATACACATACACACACATACACATACATACGCACATATACACGCACACACACATACATATATATACATATGAAAAATGTAAGAAACAATTTAGAAAACTGAAACTTCTAGCTTGAAATGAATGAAAAAAATGAATGTCACATAATGGTTCAACCTCTGGCTATGGAAAAAAGGAAATGTATAATTTATTTACACAAACGTCAATAGCAGTTCTCATCATTTTAACCACTGTATCAATAAGCTTCAATGTCTAAGCTACATTTTTTCTCCAATTTCACTATTTTCCTTCCCATACATATATATATGTATAGTCCGATGAGTCCACACCCTAGACTGAGCCAGGTACCGATGTTATCGAGCAACTCTCATCGAAGGATGAACAGCTGGGTTGACTGTAAACCAACTGCCGCTAGCAGGGTTGGAACCTATGTGCTCGACCCTGGGCGGCCCGTAAATGCATCATGGTCAGGAACGATAATCGATACGTAGACCACGAGAGTCCACCTATACCAAGAGAGTCCACCAACACCACGAAAGTCCACCTACACCACGAGAGTCCACCTACACCATGGGAGTCCACCTACACCACGAGAGTCCACCTACACCACGAGAGTCCACCTACACCACGAGAGTCCACCCACAGCACGGAGTCCACCTACACCACGAGAGTCCACCTACACCACGAGAGTTCACCTACACCACGGGAGTCCACCTACACCACGGGAGTCCACCTACACCACGGGAGTCCACCTACACCACGAGAGTTCACCTACACCGCGGGAGTCCACCTACACCACGGAAGTCCGCCTACACCACGAGAGTCCACCTACACCACGGGAGTCCACCTACACCACGGGAGTCCACTTACACCACGAGAGTCCATCTACACCACGGAAGTCCACCTACACCACGAGAGTCCATCTACACCACGAGAATGCACCTACACCACGGAAGTCCACCTACACCACGGAAGTCCACCTACACCACGGAAGTCCACCTACACCACGGAAGTCCACCTACACCACGGGAGTCCACCTACACCACGGAAGTCCACCTACACCACGAGAGTCCACCTACACCACGGGAGTCCACCTACATCACGAGAGTCCATCTACACCACGAGAATGCACTTACACCACGGAAGTCCACCTACACCACGGAAGTCCACCAAAGACTTATCAACACATGGAATGATATGGCAAGTGGAGCAGCTGATGTCAATATCTTCCACAACAGAGTAGACAGCCATCACGGAGGACAGGCCACATCTACACCTTCGTGAAACAGTTTACGTGAATGTTTCATTTTCATTCGTTACTCATCTTCATTTTAACTTTAATCGCACAAAGCTAAATGTTTCTGATATCTTTATCTGAAATGTAAACGATACTTTGTTACTGTTTGTGCTTCAGTGTACTCCTACGTCACATTTCATAATTTTCCTGAATCACTGTAATTTCATGATAGTAGCTGTATACTTCTATTATCCGGGTTCAGAATATTTCCCTGAGTTGACCTGCAGTGAACACTATTGTGTGGGAAACCATTCTTTCTTCCTCCAGGCTTCAGCTTACTGCTGCTACCAGACTACATACATACGTGCACCTCAGCTTACTGCTGCTACCAGACTACATACGTACGTGCACCTCAGCTTACTGCTGCTACCAGACTACATACATACGTGCACCTCAGCTTACTGCTGCTACCAGACTACATACATACGTGCACCTCAGCTTACTGCTGCTACCAGACTACATACATACGTGCACCTCAGCTTACTGCTGCTACCAGACTACATACGTACGTGCACCTCAGCTTACTGCTGCTACCAGACTACATACATACGTGCACCTCAGCTTACTGCTGCTACCAGACTACATACGTACGTGCACCTCAGCTTACTGCTGCTACCAGACTACATACATACGTGCACCTCAGCTTACTGCTGCTACCTGACTATATACGTACGTGCACCTCAGCTTACTGCTGCTACCAGGCTACATACATACGTGTACCTCAGCTTACTGCTGCTACCAGACTACATACGTACGTGCACCTCAGCTTACTGCTGCTACCTGACTACATACATACGTGCACCTCAGCTTACTGCTGCTACCAGGCTACATACATACGTGCACCTCAGCTTACTGCTGCTACCAGGCTACATACATACATGCACCTCAGCTTACTGCTGCTACCAGACTACATACATACGTGCACGCACCTCAGCTTACTGCTGCTACCAGACTACATACATACGTGCACGCACCTCAGCTTACTGCTGCTACCAGACTACATACATACGTGCACCTCAGCTTACTGCTGCTACCAGGCTACATACATACGTGCACCTCAGCTTACTGCTGCTACTAGACTACATACATACGTGCACCTCAGCTTACTGCTGCTACCAGACTACATACATACGTGCACCTCAGCTTACTGCTGCTACCAGACTACATACATACGTGCACCTCAGCTTACTGCTGCTACCAAACTACATTTACACGTGCACCTCAGCTTACTGCTGCTACCAGACTATATACATACGTGCACCTCAGCTTACTGCTGCTACCAGACTATATACATACGTGCACCTCAGCTTACTGCTGCTACCAGACTACATACATACGTGCACGCACCTCAGCTTACTGCTACTACCAAACTACATACATACGTGCACCTCAGCTTACTGCTGCTACCAAACTACATACGTACGTGCACCTCAGCTTACTGCTGCTACCAGACTATATACATACGTGCACCTCAGCTTATTGCTGCTACTAGACTACATACATACGTGCACCTCAGCTTACTGCTGCTACCTGACTACATACATACGTGCACCTCAGCTTATTGCTGCTACTAGACTACATACATACGTGCACCTCAGCTTACTGCTGCTACCAAACTACATACATACGTGCACCTCAGCTTACTGCTGCTACCAGACTATATACATACGTGCACCTCAGCTTACTGCTGCTACCAGACTACATACATACGTGCACGCACCTCAGCTTACTGCTGCTACCAAACTACATACATACGTGCACCTCAGCTTACTGCTGCTACCAAACTACATACGTACGTGCACCTCAGCTTACTGCTGCTACCAGACTATATACATACGTGCACCTCAGCTTATTGCTGTTACTAGACTACATACATACGTGCACCTCAGCTTACTGCTGCTACCTGACTACATACGTACGTGCACCTCAGCTTACTGCTGCTACCAGACTACATACATACGTGCACCTCAGCTTACTGCTGCTACCAGACTACATACATACGTGCACCTCAGCTTACTGCTGCTACCAGACTACATACTTACGTGCACCTCAGCTTACTGCTGCTATCAGACTACATACATAAGTGCACCTCAGCTTACTGCTGCTACCAGACCACATACGTACGTGCACCTCAGCTTGCTGCCGTTACCAGACTACATACATACGTGCACCTCAGCTTACTGCTGCTACCAGACTACATACGTGCGTGCACCTCAGCTTGCTGCTGTTACGTGCACCTCAGCTTACTGCTGTTACGTGCACCTCAGGGGAAACACTTAAGGGAAGAGTAGGGGGCAAGTCCCTTACCTCTCCTTCTCCAGCAGCCATGACTTTGTTAACTACTTTCTTTCCTTAGGCAACAATGAACAACCTTACGATCTCTCTCTCTCTCTCTCTCTCTCTCTCTCTCTCTCTCTCTCTCTCTCTCTCTCTCTCTCTCTCTCTCTCTCTCTCTCTCTCTCTCTCTCTCTCTCTCTCTCTCTCTCTCTCTCTCACACTATTCATACCTCTTTATCCCTCATCACTTCTCCAGTTCCACTCCACTGGGATGGACCTGACACCTACAACCTTATCAAACCATTCTGACACATCCTTAACCCATAACTTGTGTGATGAAATGAAACATGGACTTCCATGCTCATAAAAGTGCTTAGTCCTTTTTTTCACTTCACACACTAAAGTGATTCGTCTAGTGAGACCAAAGTATTCATTCATACTAGCACCATTTAAGGTATAAATCTATTTAATCCGACACCAAATCATTTTCCTAACGTCTTTACTTCTTCGTTGTATACATCCATCTCCAACGTGGTCCATATCTTCTTTGTGCTGCTCCATATTTAACTGGCCGACCCATCATATGTTCGACGTCGACCGCCATACAAAACATCCATCTTTGTACTTCACAGAAAATATTCTTCTCTCATCCTCAGTCTTCATTATACTGACCCATCCATTGCCATCAGCTGCATCACACACTTTATCTAACTTTAATGATCACATTTTCAAACTCTTCTGACTGACATACACCTGGGTTCACAGGCGTAAATCAGCTGTGGACATTACTTGTACACTCTTCTCTGATATGTGTCCTATATTTCTTTTTGCAAGAGCTATTTGCTATACATCACAGTGTATCATCAAAAGCATGATCCCATCCATGGCTTTGCTTTATAACTTCTGGTTTCTGACTACTTCATTAATTCAACTTCACTCCAGATAATCAGACTCGTTTATAACTTCCAAGTCTTCACTGCTCGAACCATCACACTATTCTCTCCGTCTCACGCGAATGCAACTGACAACATTGCGTCGTCTCCATACAACAACAGTATCATCTTCCATTTTTTTTCCTTAAGTTTTAAGTATTACAACACGATCATATTAACTCCTCTTAATCTCTCATAATGACTTATTCATTAGGAAAAAATATCTAGTAACCATATCAACACCGGACAACGCACTCCCCTATATATTTCCAACCGCTCACTCATTCTAGCTATCGGGCCTCAACATACAGGAGGGTAAAAGAAATAGAGTGATGTGGTATACCGGGATCGACGTGCTGTCAGTGGATTGAAACAGGGATTGTGAAGCGTCTGGTTTAAACCATGGAAAGCTTTTTTGGGCCTGGATGTGGAAAGGGAACTTTGGTTTCCTGTGTATTATACATGACAGATAGAGACTGAGTGTGAACGAATGTGGCCTTTATTGTCTTTTTCTAGCGCTTCTTCCTCTCGGGGGTTGGAGTGCTATTTCATGTGTGGCGGGGTGGCAACGGGAATGGATGAAGGCAGCAAGTATGAATACGTACATGTGTATATATGTATATGTCTGTGTATGTATATATATGTATACGTTGAAGTGTATATTATGTATATGTGCGTGTATTGGCGTTTATGTATATATATGTGCACGTCGGTGGGTTGGGCCATTCCCTGTCTGTTTCCCTGCGCTACTTCGCTAAAGCGGGAGACGGCGATTAAGTATAATAGATGAATAGATGTTATATATATCAACTAAAATAAAGGGAGTGCTTTACTTTCTTTTCTTATACAAAGGTCAGATGTATTGCGCTCTGCCAGGGAATTTCAGCACTAAGTCGTGAGTGTTATTTTCTTTCCACCCTCGTATAGTAGAGGCGTACCGAAGTGTTACACGACCTCATACTTCCAGGTTCCATATGTTAGGTGTCGTTACTTCACAATCTGGTGAATAACACAGGCTACCGAACGTTGGACTTGCATTGTTTTTACCCTCGTGTGTGGTAGCGCCTGGAGGTCCCAGCTCGAGATATACTTATGTATGTCAAAATCTGAGGAAGGGTTTAAGTTCGTCGTTATCTCGGAAGTATTAATGCTTTTGTTTGTCATCTTTAATGGCTCAGCCATGGCGTATTAAAGCCTCAGATTTTGAGTGTGGATAATTCAGGATTTGCAGATAGCTTGAACTGCCAGCACGTAAGTTGTCTTGGTAAACCATCTCGGAAAGCCGCTCATACAGGACAGATAACGTAGCAGCCCAGGTTATCATGAAGGAACATCACAATCAAAGGCAGGATCCAAAGGTACTGATTCCTAGTCTTAAAAGCTAACTTTATTTTGCAAAGAGTGAAAGAAAATCGCTCGAGGAAACAGTGGAAAAAACACTTCACATAATAGTTACAAGATGCAACATGGTACATTGCAGATGTGAAGGTGGAACTGAAGTGACCTGCTGTACTACCATTAAGTACCGAGAGAAAAGAGGCAATCGCCATCAGGATAATATCTCTGCCAGGCACGTCTCGCCTCTGGTCATCAGTATTCATTAGCGTTGCTGCAGGAGGTGTGGGGAGCTGGTGGCTGCCAGAGCTCCACCGTCTGGGGATTTTAGTTATCTCTCTAGGGTGATGGAGTGGAATCACACGACCATGGGTTGGTTGCGAAGATGTTACGTGAGTGTTAGGGGACATGTATAGATACCTAGGGAGACCCTTACCTCAATGATGAAGGATCTGGCTGGCTGGTGAGGATCAGGCGAGGTGGTTAAGAATCTAAACAGCTTTTGGAGATGATAAGATGAAGGATATGAACGACAGATGAGGACGATTTGTGAGACGAAGTGTTCTTCATGGCTCTTGTGAGAACCATACATGGACGACGAGGGCAATGAGTGGCTAAGGAGTGCTTTATATGGGTGGTAAGAGACCTAGGTGGGTTGTAATGACAATAATTGGGTGGCGAGGGAGCTGAGTGGCTTGTTATGTCGGCATGTGAGTGCTGGGTGAGGAGGCTTGGTGTGAGGTGAGACAGGTGTGGAACAGTGGCGAGTTGTCGTAAGACCGACTAATGGTGAGGGAATCGCTCCGGTTCATAGATGGTAGATGGTAAGATCCCGGGGAGAGAGAGAGAGAGAGAGAGAGAGAGAGAGAGAGAGAGAGAGAGAGAGAGAGAGAGAGAGAGAGAGAGAGAGAGAAGTCATGATGACGTAAGTCAAGATGACATGGCCAGGTGAGCAGCAGCGGCAGCCAGGGACCCAGACTCAGTGATATCACTAGTAAGGAGCCTTAACAGTGGGTATTCAGGATCTCCCACTAGTAAGGAGCCTTAACAGTGGGTATGCAGGATCTCCCACTAGTAAGGAGCCTTAACAGTGGGTATTAAGGATCCCTCACTAGTAAGGAGCCTTAACAGTGAGTATTAAGGATCCCCCACTAGTAGAGAGCCTTAACAGTGGGTATTAAGGATCCTTCACTAGTAAGGAGCCTTAACAGTGGGTATTAAGGATCCCCCACTAGTAGAGAGCCTTAACAGTGGGAATTAATGATCCTTCACTAGTAAGGAGCCTTAACAGTGGGTATTAAGGATCCCCCACTAGTAGAGAGCCTTAACAGTGGGTATTAAGGATCTCCCACTAGTAAGGAGCCTTAACAGTGGGTATTAAGGATCTCCCACTAGTAAGGAGCCTTAACAGTGGGTATTAAGGATCTCCCACTAGTAAGGAGCCTTAACAGTGGGTATTAAGGATCTCCCACTAGTAAGGAGCCTTAACAGTGGGTATTAAGGATCCCTCACTAGTAGGGAGCCTTAACAGTGGGTATTAAGGATCTCCCACTAGTAGGGAGCCTTAACAGTGGGTATTAAGGATCTCCCACTAGTAGGGAGCCTTAACAGTGGGTATTAAGGATCTCCCACTAGTAGGGAGCCTTAACAGTGGGTATTAAGGATCTCCCACTAGTAGGGAGCCTTAACAGTGGGTATTAAGGATCTCCCACTAGTAGGGAGCCTTAACAGTGGGTATTAAGGATCCCCCACTAGTAGAGAGCCTTAACAGTGGGTATTAAGGATCTCCCACTAGTAAGGAGCCTTAACAGTGGGTATTAAGGATCTCCCACTAGTAAGGAGCCTTAACAGTGGGTATTCAGGATCTCCCACTAGTAAGGAGCCTTAACAGTGGGTATTCAGGATCTCCCACTAGTAAGGAGCCTTAACAGTGGGTATTCAGGATCTCCCACTAGTAAGGAGCATTAACAGTGGGTATTAAGGATCTCCCACTAGGGAAGGATGGGGAGTCAGGGTTGTAAAGGATGTAGTATTAGTTTTTGGAATAATTCTTAAGTGTTCTCAAATTCATTCATTCCTTTAGTTCGAAATATCGGTATCAGAAGTTTGGGCACTTACTGAACGTACAACAGATGTTTGTGGTTGTACAGGTGTTGTGGTTTCGAAGTGAACGATATTTACATTTATTTACTACAGGAAATTATGAATTCACCGGAACTGTGTAAAATGTACATAATCAAACATACATGTTTTTATCCCAGACTGAACACCAGTTTCATACGTTAGTGGAAGTTTGTCATGATTTTGATAGCTATGTGACTGAAGTTATCAGGAAATGTAGAATAATGTAGCAAAATATATTATTTCTTTCTCACATTGCATCTGCTTACATCTGTCATGTCATTTTTTGTATAAAGATCACATAAAATAGAAGATTTTTCGCAAAATATTATGGCCAAGAGTAGGATTAGCATATAGGCTCCAGCACAGACACAAAAGCGAGACGAAACACTTCATGATCAATTGCCAAAGTTTGTTATGATCCAAATTGGACCATGTGGGAAGACCTCATCATGTGGTTACCTGAGTGGTGAACATCCTCTTTCCAGCAGCACTTTAAGTTCCCATTAACCTTAGTTCCACTTCCGGGTACATAATGACATATTGTTTATATTGATCTACACTGAACACACACACACACACACACACACACACACACACACACACACACACACACACTCTATAAGGGGAGGGAGCGGGGGGGGGGGGGGTGGCTGGAAATCCTCCCGTCCAGTTTTAAATCTTCCAAAAGAAGGAACAGATAAGAGGTCAAGTGAGGATTTTCCCTCTTAGGCTCAGTCCTCTGTTTTTAACGATACCTCACTAACGCGGGAAATGGCGAATATATATATATATATATATATATATATATATATATATATATATATATATATATATATATATATATATATATATATGTATATATATATATATATATATATATATATATATATATATATATATATATATATATATATATATATATATATTATCCCTGGGGATAGGGGAGAAAGAATACTTCCCACGTATTCCCTGCGTGTCGTAGAAGGCGACTAAAAGGGGAGGGAGCGGGGGGCTGGAAATCCTCCCCTCTCAATTTTTTTTAATTTTCCAAAAGAAGGAACAGAGAAGGGGGCCAGGTGAGGATATTCCCTCAGTTGCCCAGTTCTCTGTTCTTAACGCTACCTCGCTAACGCGGGAAATGGCGAATAGTTTGAAAAAAAAAAAAAAAAAATATATATATATATATATATATATATATATATATATATATATATATATATATATATATATATATATATATATATATATATATATATATATATATGTATATATATATATATGTTTGAGGACAATGTGTGGTGTGAGGTGGCTTGATCGAGTAAGTAACGTAAGGGTAAGAGAGATGTGTGGAAATAAAAAGAGCGTGGTTGAGAGAGCAGAAGAGGGTGTTTTGAAATGGTTTGGGCACATGGAGAGAATGAGTGAGGAAAGATTGACCAAGAGGATATATGTGTCGGAGGTGGAGGGAACGAAGAGAAGTGGGAGACCAAATTGGAGGTGGAAAGATGGAGTGAAAAAGATTTTGTGTGATCGGGGCCTGAACATGCAGGAGGGTGAAAGGAGGGCAAGGAATAAAGTGAACTGGATCGATGTGGTATACCGGGGTAGACGTGCTGTCAGTGGATTGAATCAGGGCATGTGAAGCATCTGGGGTAAACCATGGAAAGTTGTGTGGGGCCTGGATGTGGAAAGGGAGCTGTGGTTTCGGGCATTATTGCGTGGCAGCTAGAGACTGAGTGTGAACGAATGGGGCCTTTGTTGTCTTTTCCTAGTGCTACCTCGCACACATGAGGGGGGAGGGGGATGGCATTCCATGTGCGGCGAGGTGGCGATGGGAGTGAATGGGGGCAGTGTGAATTGTGTGCATGGGTATATATGTATGTGTCTGTGTATGCATAAATATGTGTACATTGAGATGTATAGGCATGTATATTTGCGTGTGTGGACGTGTGTGTGTGTATACATTGTGTATGGGGGTGGGTTGGGCCATTTCTTTCGTCTGTTTCCTTGCGCTACCTTGCAAACGCGGGAGACAGCGACAAAGCAAAATAAATAGATATAAATATATATATATATATATATATATATATATATATATATATATATATATATATATATATATATATATATATATATATAAATACACAAACAAAGTGCATATGAACGCGCACCTTCATAGAACATACAAACCTCCAACAGCCAGGATCGAACCCGGGACCCCTGTGCAACAAGCGGGAGCGCTACCGCTATTCTATGATCGCCCCGAATACTATATACTCGAATACCTTTCGTCTCACGTTGGTGAGCAACGGGGTCTACACCGGTCATTTCCCATCAGGCTCACACAGCCAGCAGACAGCATTTTACCGATCCAAACTGTACAACGCGGAGGTATATGAATACGAACAAAGTGCATAGGAACGCGAACCTTCATAGAACATACAACATATATAACCTGGCGGTAGCGCTCCCACCTGTTGCTCAGGGGTCCCAGGTTCAATCCTGGCTGTTGGAGGTTTGTATGATATATATATACATATGTTTACTTTATCTTATTTATTATACTTTGTCGCTGTCTCCTGCGTTAGCGAAGTAGCTCAAGGAAACAGACGAAAGAATGGCCCAACCCACCCACATACACATGTGTATACATACACGTCCACACATGCACATATAAAGTTTTGTGGGGCCTGGCTGAAGAAAGGGAGCTGTGGTTTCGGTGTTTTATACATGACAACTAGAGGCTAAGTATGAACGAATGTAGCCTTTGTTGTCTTTTCCTAACACTACGCCGCGCGCGTGCAGGGGGAGGGGTATTGTCATTTCATGTGTAGCGGGGTGGCGACGGGAATGAATAAAGGCAGCAAGTATGAATTATGTATATATATATATACATATATATATATATATATATATATATATATATATATATATATGTATATATATATATATATATATATATATATATATATATATATATATATATATATATATATATATATATATATATATATATATATATATATATATATATATATATATATATATATATATATGTGTGTGTGTGTGTGTATTTTCTTTTTTTTTCATACATATTCGCCATTTCCCGCGTTAGCGAGGTAGCGTTTAGAACAGAGGACTGAGCCTAAGTGGGAAAACCTTTACTTGACCCCTTCTCTGTTCATTCTTTTGGAAAATTAAAAACTGGAGGGAAGAATGTTTGAAGGAATAGTGGTTCCAACAACGTTGTATGGTTGCGAGGCGTGGGCTATGGATAGAGTTGTGCGCAGGAGGATGGATGTGCTGGAATGAGATGTTTGAGGACAATATGTGGTGTGAGGTGGTTTGATCGAGTAAGTAATGTAAGGGTAAGAGAGATGTGTGGAAATAAAAAGAGCTTGGTTGAGAGAGCAGAAGAGGGAGTTTTGAAATGGTCTGGGCACATGGAGAGAATGAGTGAGGAAAGATTGAGCAAGAGGATATATGTGTCGGAGGTGGAGGGAACGAGAAGTGGGAGACCAAATTGGAGCTGGAAAGATTAAATGAAAAAGATTTTGAGTGATCGGGGCCTGAACATTCAGGAGGGTGAAAGGCGGGGAAGGAATAGAGTGAATTGGATCGATGTGGTATACTGGGGTCAACGTGCTGTCAATGGATTGAATCAGGGCATGTGAAGCATCTGGGGTAAACCATGGAAAGTTGTGTGGGGCCTGGATGTGGAAAGGGAGCTGTGGTTTCCGGCATTATTGCATGACAGCTAGAGACTGAGTGTGAACGAATGTGGCCTTTGTTGTCTTTTCCTAGCGCTACCTCGCACACATGAGGGGGGGGAGGGGGATGTTATTCCATGTGTGGCGAGGTGGCGATGGGAATGAATAAAGGCAGACTGTGTGAATTGTGTGCATGTGTATATATGTATGTGTCTGTGTGTGTATATATATGTGTACATTGAGATGTATGGGTATGAATATTTGCGTGTGTGGACGTGTATGTATATACATGTGTATGGGGGTGGGTTAGGCTATTTCTTTCGTCTGTTTCCTTGCGCTAACTCGCAAACACGGGACAGCGACAAAGCAAAATAATAATAAAAAGAAATAATATATATATATATATATATATATATATATATATATATATATATATATATATATATATATATATATATATATATATATATATATATGTATATACTTCACACGTATTCCCTGCGTGTCGTAAAAGGCGACTAAAAGGAGAGGGAGCGCGTGGCTGGAAATCCTCCCCTCTCTTTTTCTTTTTTTTCTACCAAAAGAAGGAACAGAGAAGGGGGCCAGGTTAGGATATTCCTTCAAAGGCCCAGTCTTCTGTTCTTAACGCTACCTCGCTAACGCGGGAAATGGGGAATGGTATGGAAAAAAAAATGTGTGTGTGTGTGTGTGTGTGTGTGTGTGTGTGTGTGTGTGTGTGTGCGTGTTAATGATATGACCAAGATTCGGGTATTCACTCAGCCAAAACATCTCAACCAGCGTAAAGAACCAAACCATACACTCAGCTGTGGTTCTCCGGTAAACTCCTAAGCTCTACTTTTTTACGTGCTGTTTCTTTTGTGTGATCATGAAGACCTTGTTGGCCATGGGGATGGCAACTGATAATTCATTGCCTTTAAAAACAGAAGTCAGCTCGTCGTAGGAGGCAGTTCCCTGCTGAACCAAGAGCACTCCATTAAAAGTTAATGTGAGTTTCCCCTTTTGTCTGCAAACTAATTATCCTTGGCAAAGTTAAGGGGGATGGGCAGCTCCAAGTTGGCTGACAGGGAGTGAGGCGGAGGGGGGAAGAGAGAGAGAGAGAGAGAGAGAGAGAGAGAGAGAGAGAGAGAGAGAGAGAGAGAGAGAGAGAGAGAGAGAGAGAGAGAGAGAGAGAGAGAGAGAGAGAGTGTGTGTGTGTTACGTAAATACAGAAACAGAGATCCAAAGGTCCAAGCTTATGTGGTCTGGTCTTAACACTATTGACAAGGTGCAGTTCCCGTCA
Organism: Panulirus ornatus; assembly: GCF_036320965.1. Classification (NCBI taxonomy): domain Eukaryota; kingdom Metazoa; phylum Arthropoda; class Malacostraca; order Decapoda; family Palinuridae; genus Panulirus; species Panulirus ornatus. Next base: position 3,074,129 of record NC_092271.1, on the reverse strand, counting down.
CAAAAGTAGAAAAAATGAGTAGCGATCTCTCTCTCTCTCTCTCTCTCTCTCTCTCTCTCTCTCTCTCTCTCTCTCTCTCTCTCTCTCTCTCTCTCTCTCTCTCTTTCTCTCTCTCTCTCCCTCCGACAACACGTCAGGTAGGAGCTTAACACGTACAACAAATATCTTGCAGAACTAAAATATCTGAAGGAAATTTTTACCAGAAAGTCAGCAATCATTGCGAATGTGAATGTCATCCATCCCAGACACTTGCATTTCTCCACTCGTCTTGTTACAAAAGCAATCACGAAAATAATCTCTGAGCCTCGGACTCGCAACGTACCACATCTAGACTCCATCTGGTGTTGGGAGGATCATACACCTGTCTCACTTGTTATCTTCAAGCAGACGCTATGGGTTGATCAGTGTTGATGTGTCATCCTGGCAGAGCCAAGGCAAGATCAAGGCAAGGCAAGATCTACGGAGAGGTAGCATGATATACCACTATGTTATAATGGTTGGTTGAGCTGTAGCATGATATACCACTATGTTATAATGGTTGGTTGAGGTAGCATGATATACCACTATGTTATAATGGTTGGTTGAGCTGTAGCATGATATACCACTATGTTATAATGGTTGGTTGAGAGTAGGCATGATATACCACTATGATATAATGGTTGGTTGAGCTGTAGCATGATATACCACTATGTTATAATGGTTGGTTGAGGTAGCATGATATACCACTATGTTATAATGGTTGGTTGAGGTAGCATGATATACCACTATGTTATAATGGTTGGTTGAGAGGTAGCATGATATAAAACTATGTTATAATGGCTGGTTGAGAGATAGCATGATATACCACTGTTATAATGGTTGGTTGAGGTAGCATGATATACCACTATCTTATAATGGTTGGTTGAGAGGTAGCATGATAAAGCACTATGTTATAATGGTTGGTTGAGCTGTAGCATGATATACCACTATGTTATAATGGTTGGTTGAGCTGTAGCATGATATACCACTATGTTATAATGGTTGGTTGAGAGGTAGCATGATATACCACTATGTTATAATGGTTGGTTGAGAGGTAGCATGGTATACCACTATGTGTTGGTTGAGAGGTAGCATGATATACCACTATGTTATAATGGTTGGTTGAGAGATAGCATGATATACCACTATGTTATAATGGTTGGTTGAGCGGTAGCATGATATACCACTACGTTATAATGGTTGGTTGAGCGGTAGCATGATATACCACTATGTTATAATGGTTGGTTGAGCGGTAGCATGATATACCACTATGTTACAATGGTTGGTTGAGAGGTAGCATGATATACCACTACGTTATAATGGTTGGTTGAAAGGTAGCATGATATACCACTACGTTATAATGGTTGGTTGAGAGGTAGCATGATATACCACTATGTTATAATGGTTGGTTGAGAGCAGGCATGATATACCACTATGTTATAATGGTTGGTTGAGCGGTAGCATGATATACCACTATGTTACAATGGTTGGTTGAGAGGTAGCATGATATACCACTACGTTATAATGGTTGGTTGAAAGGTAGCATGATATACCCCTACGTTATAATGGTTGGTTGAGAGGTAGCATGATATACCACTATGTTATAATGGTTGATTGAGAGGTAGCATGATATACCACTATGTTATAATGGTTGGTTGAGAGGTAGCATGATATACCACTACGTTATAATGGTTGGTTGAAAGGATGCATGATATACCTCTATGTTATAATGGTTGGTTGAGGTAGCATGATATACCACTATGTTATAATGGTTGGTAGAGAGTAGGCATGATATACCACTATGTTATAATGGTTGGTTGAGAGGTAGCATGATATACCATTGTTATAATGGTTGGTTGAGCGGTAGCATGATATACCACTATGTTATAATGGTTGGTTGAGAGGTAGCATGGTATACCACTATGTTATAATGGTTGGTTGAGAGGTAGCATGATATACCACTGTTATAATGGTTGGTTGAGCGGTAGCATGATATACCACTATGTTACAATGGTTGGTTGAAAGAATTATTCATACCTGGATGTAACAGGTGGTGATGAAGGTTAATTTGGAACATGCTAACTGTGTTGCTCTGAGCAACATATTGTGGGAGCTTGTCCCATACGTCGAGAATGTCACTGATCAAGAAATTTTTCGTGTGATGAAGATTAATTCGGTGACCTCTAAGTTTGCGTCCCCTTTCTCTCGTTGGTGACATTGGTGTGAACGTAAAGGAGTTTTCTATACCGACTTTGTTGAATCATTTAGATATAAAGAATTCTATTAACTTGCCTTGAGATCACCTCTTGATTGGAGTGAACAAACATAAATCTCGTAGTCTGTGTTCAGAACTTTGGTTGAGTAATGAAGGAATGAGTCTAGTTACATTTCGCTGTATTGTGTTGTTGTATAAGGCGTCGGAAGCAGTGACCCACGTAGATCCCTCACGCTATGGTTGTTTTCTTATCTTTCACTTGCCATTATCTAGACCATTTAGCTGTTTTGTCTAAATTTTCTTGCAAACTAATCTTAAATTATTCACTTAATATGACAATGACGGTTCTTCGGTCATCGATGTGACCCCAAGGGAACCACACAAGTCAGAGGTGATGACGCACCATTTGTCACTTCTTTGCTTCTGTTCCGTCACGTAACTTCTGTCCAGTTTCCTCAGCAACCAGTAACCCTCAATGCTCTGGTCTAAGCATCAGTTTTTCTTGGACATTTACAACTATCCATACATTGCTTTAGTCTAGTTGTGGGAAATTCTTAATCCATAATAGAACTGAGTGACGTTTGCGAGGCAAAATGTGTACTTCCTCAATCTCTGCCACGTTTGATTGATGATGATCGACTGCTGAAGTTTGCATGTAACTGAGTCGAAGTTAATAGAACAGTGTTTGCCAAGTGGTTCATTGTTTGTTATTATGAAATGTTGGTAACGTCTGCCATTCTACAAGTATGTGTTTACTATTCCATCGTCCAGATATTTGTTGAAGATATTGGTTATTTGTTTAGTAATTTCATGTTTAAGGTTTTTAACTACTCGTGGATGAAAACAATCAGAAGCTGCACTTTGATTGGTCCTCATCTTATGTAACTGTGTTGATACATCAGAAGCTGCACTTTGATTGGTCCTCATCTTATCTAACTGTGTTGATACATCAGAAGCTGCACTTTGATTGGTCCTCATCTTATCTAACTGTGTTGATACATCAGAAGCTGCACTTTGATTGGTCCTCATCTTATCTAGCTGTGTTGATACATCAGAAGCTGCACTTTGATTGGTTCTCATCTTATCTAACTGTGTTGATACATCAGAAGTTGCACTTTGATTGGTCCTCATCTTATCTAACTGTGTTGATACATCAGAAGCTGCACTTTGATTGGTCCTCATCTTATCTAACTGTGTTGATACATCAGAAGCTGCATTTTGATTGGTCCTCATCTTATCTAACTGTGTTGATACATCAGAAGCTGCACTTTGATTGGTCCTCATCTTATCTAACTGTGTTGATACATCAGAAGCTGCACTTTGATTGGTCCTCATCTTATCTAACTGTGTTGATACATCAGAAGCTGGACTTTGATTGGTTCTCATCTTATCTGTGTTGATACATCTCTGACACTGACGGTATCATGTGTGTGCTCTTAATCACTGACCCACAATTCTTATCGCTGCTTTCCAGCGTAAAAGCAGAACTGAGAAATCTTGTTCACTGTTGTTGCTGTGTTCTATCCGCCACAATGGATCGCTCATCTTCGTGTACATACGGCTCTCTCCAACTCCTTATATGTTCCTTTATGGATCGTCAATGTAATTTCTTGCAACAATAATTTCTTGCTGTCTCTTGGACTGTTTAATGTGTGTCTTTATCTCACTCTAAGATGTATCATATTGCAGTGAAAGATTTGGGTCGGAAGGTAATGTCTTATCTTGGCGAATTTTATCTTTATAAAGTTCTTGCTATATCCTAGGAATACCATGTTAACCAATTATGAATATATCATTCCTGTCGTGCGAAGAAACTCATGTGTCTCGTTGGTGAGTAAGTGTCGCTCCCAAAGTGACCATAATTCTTGTGGGCAGAAAAACCCCGGTGAATCCACTGCTCGAAAATCAGGGTTAATGATGCTGTGTTTACAGGAGTAGATTTTGAGATTCTGCATTGATCGTAGCCAAGCTACGGTGTCATGTACTATGAGAGTCATCAAGAAAAGTACCAGAGTTAGGTATCACAGTTGACCTCGTCCTCATTGTAAAAGCTTGGTAAAGAAAATCATCTTAAGCAAAGTTAACAAGTCAACTATAATTGGCCAGTTGATATCTGAAAGAAACAGGATCCCAAAATGATCGACTTTGTCACCGCTACTGCTCGTTGTAAACTCCCGTACGTGATGTCATCATGTACTGACTGACCAGATCGTGTACATACGTGAGACATTGTATAAAGTTTGGTTCATTGTGAGCTAATCTGAACAGAAATATGCTCAACCGTTGTATCTGTTGTCACTGGAATTTCACTGGGATTTAATTGTAATCCGACGTTGTAGTTCAGCCACCTTGACAGTTTCCATCTCATACAAACAAGCTGGGTTCGCTGCTCACATTGTTATTTTGTGTTTTAAATCTGTTTCTGTTAATTCTGTGAAGTTAACGTCTTCACTACCTACCACGCATTGCATTTTAGCCATTTTGTGTCTGCCAGATAATTTCTTCGTGTGATTCATGTACGAAATCATACTCATGTTTTGGTAACCAGCTGTTGCTGAGCCGAACACTGACGAGCCTGGTCCTCGTACACTCACCCTTGAGTAGAACACTAACGAGCCTGGTCCTCGTACACTTACTGGTTTAGTATTGATCAGACTCGATCTGACCTGACCTCACCCGCTTGACATGCAGTGCGACTTGACCCGACCTTACACACCCCGCTATATGGTCAACGAACTGACCTGGGCCCGTCCAGAAGAGAGAGAGAGAGAGAGGTGGGGAGGGTGGGTTCAGGTCACGCAGACAGTCTGATGGAACACGAACTCAGTCCTACCGCTGAACTTTATTTTTGGTTAACATGTAATTTCAGTTCAGTTCGGCTTCCTTCGTGTGCTGGTGGCAGGTGAGGCCTCAAAGAATGTCTTTCATTTCCAGTTAATGAAGGTGTGATGGTATGTCTCCTTAATGGTTCCCTGTATTGCCCTCTGGTGGACGTCCTGCTGAGCCAACAGATGGCCCTCACCTCCAGTCCTCCTGCAGTAAACATTAAGGTAATGTTTCTCATTTGTCTCCGGCTCGTGTTTCCATATTTCTCATCCAGTACACAGAGTGTACGTTTTTGTTTTTGTGTTAATCCTTATTCTCTCTCTCTCTCTCTCTCTCTCTCTCTCTCTCTCTCTCTCTCTCTCTCTCTCTCTCTCTCTCTCTCTCTCTCTCTCTCTCTCTCTCTCTCTCTCTCTCTCTCTCCTTAAGTTAATTCCTGGTAGCATCAACTCTCTACTAAGTTCTGGCTGCTGCCAGATTTATTCTCGTCAGATGACACTGAGATACGTAATTCATCTGACCACTCGAGGTGGAGGAAAAACCATCCGTGATTCAATCTATCATTCATAACTGTAGACTTAAAACATTGGTTCTACATAAGACTCAACATATGGGTTATTAACTAAGACTTACTGCATTAGTCATCAACCAAGACTTGATGTAATGTTTAATCATCCAGGACGATTACTTTATGAGAGCTGATTAATCTCGTAGAAAGGATGAACAGATGGGCTGATCGTGAGCCAACACAGTACATGAATTATATTACTTATCACGCAGGATATAGTATATGAATTATACATTAGTTATCAATAATCTATGGTTACATCACCGAATTGATCAGTTAGCTGGAAGATTTGCTCTTCATAGATATCCATATATTGACGTACTCTTGACTTTCATTTCTGTTATCATTTGGTCATACCTTGTGAGAGCGATGGATTGATATGGCAGTATTTCGACATTCATTTACTCACGCCTCTGCTGCCTTGACCCTCCAAGATCCACACAAACATAGACATCTTGAGGAGAAGCAGCTAATGTTGTGAGCAGTGTGGTGTTTCTACCGCCTGATCGAGGATCCCGGTTGGAACCTCGTTGAGTATATATTGTTCTTGTTAAGTGTATAATGGACGAACATCATCTTCGAGCGCATCCTGTGAGACGAGATCGTTCATGCCGGAGCAAAGAAGGCAAACGAATGCCATTTGGCTCTTAAAAGTAATATACAGTTGCCCTGTACGTAAGCTGGAGGACCTGAAAGAGAACTGGATTGATTCACCAACAATCAACAGAACTAGAAACGTGATGTTATAGCAAGCAACATCCAGGATGAAATTATTTTTCCTGACTGATATTACGCGAATCCTGCAGCAAGCAAACCACATCGTGCCTACACTATCACTCCAACTGGCTATATTGTGCTCGTATTTACACCTGGGTTTAAAGTTGTCCACCAACACTCACTGGCAAACAACAATGCAAATGGGGAATTCGTGCTGGGGATTCCATCTCGCTTTGATACGCTTCCCTCACCATAACTGTCACAGCAGACCTGCCTGGGTAACTGGTATCAAATATTTTTACAGAATTCTTCGAAATTTAAAGCCTTTACAACCACTTCATGTCCATTCACCTACCTTAAGAGTAATGCTATCCTTATACTTAAGGGAAATGTTTACCTTAAAGATTAAGAAAAATGTGTATCAAGCATTCATGCATGAAGGAAGAGTTGTATAAAGTAAATTGATAAAAAACAATTTAAGACCTCATGATTATGTATGATGCGCTAAAAGACTTCAGAATATTCATAAGAGTTTTCGTAATGGAAGTATCGTGTTACGTGAGAGTTAAGTAGGGATATTAGTGAGTGGTTAACAAAATATAATATGGTGGAAAGAGAAAACATGGGGATAGCCTTGCGTGCAGTAAAATATAGCAAGGCAGCAAGAGTGTATGTCAAAATATTTGAATTTCTTAAGACAATGGGTAACTGTTCTTTGGTTAGTTAGGATTTTCATAGTATGTATGGATCGTGGTGAAGTGCCTGAGGATTGGTGGAACGTATGTAAAGAATAACCATGGTATAAAAGTAAGGATGATAAGGGTGAGTGTTCATACTACAAAGACATAAATCTGTTGAGTTTACTTAGTGAGTTGTATGGAATAATAGTGATTGAAAGTGCGAAGGTATGTACAGAGCATCAAACTGAGGAGGAACAGCGTGGTTTAAGAAGTGGTAGAGGATGTGTGGATCAGGTGTTTACTTTGAAAAATGTGAGAAAGGAATACTTAGAATGCAGATGGATTTCATGTAACATTTATGGGTCAGAGAAGGCATATGATTGTGGAAGGTGTAATGGATATATGGTGTGGGAGGAAAGATTTTAGAAGCACTGAGAAGTTTTACCAAGGGTAAATAAGGGTGAGTAAGAAGAGAGGAGAGTGAATGGTTCTAAGAGATGGTCGGTCTGCGGAATGGATGTGTGATGTCACCATGGTTCTATAATTTGTTTGTGGATGTGGTGGTTACAGAAGTAAATGCAAGAGTCTTGGATAGAGGGGCGAGCATACAGTCTGTAGGGGATGAAGAGACTTCAGAAGTGAGTCGCTGTTGTTTGCACTGGTGGCAGATTCCAGTGTAAAACTGCAAAAGTCGGTGACTGAGTTTGAAAATGTGTGTGAAAGGAGGAACTGAGAGTAAACGAGAATGAAAAGAGGGTCTTAGGATTAGTAGGGTAGAATGACAGGTTATGTAGGGTGTGAACCTGAATATAGAATACAAAAAAAGAAGTGAAGCGTTTTAGGTACCTGAGAGTGGACATAGCAGGAATTGGAGCCATGGAAGTGGCAATGATTCTTATGATAGATGAGGGGGCGAAGGTTCTGGGAGCCCTGAAGAATGTGTGGAAAATGAGGTCGTTATCTGGGAGGGCAAAAGTGGGTATGTCTGAAGGTAAGGTCGTCTCAGCAATATCATGTAGTTGTGAGGCAAGGGAAAGAAGGCTTGAAAACGTTTTGGGAGTAAAGTCAGGCGTTAGTGGGACGACAGGAGATAAGGAAGGAGTTGCACTATTCCTGATGCAGGAGTTGTGGGAGTGTGTGATAGAGTGTAAGAAAATAAATTCTAGATCTATGTAGATGAAACTGAAAGTGGATGGAGAGAGATGGGTGATTACTAGCATTTATGCACCTGGTCATGAAGAAAGATCATGAGAAGGTAAGTGTTTTGGGAGCAGCTGAGTGAGTGTGTAGCAGTTTTGGTGCCGAGACCGGGTATCAGGGATTGATGATTTGAATGGGACGGTGAGTAATGTGGCAGTTGAGGGTATGACTTGGTACGCATGGGGTGTTCAGTGATGTGAATGGAAATGGTGAAGAGTTTGTACAGTTGGGAAGTGTACCCTTTTTTGATCATTAATGATAAGTCTCGGTGAGGATGACTTCTCACTCGTGATGTAACCACTTGCAGACTGTCAGGAGCACCTAACAGATGAATGTCAATAGTTATTTCGTTATTGACTGGGGTCAGTAACCTTCTGTGCTTAACAAGGTTTGTTGCATCATGCAGTCGGCTCAAATATACCTTGAATGTATGAACTTAAGTTTCGGGTTAAGTTGAGAGAAAAACTTTTGCGTTTGAACTGATTCTTTCAATGTTTCAAAGTTTGAGTCACCACGATTAAATCGTCAGCTCTTTACAAGTTACTTAATGATAATGAAATCACTTTCTATCCTACGAAAAATGCACGAAGGACGAAAACAGTTCAAGAAGTTTGATAATGTAAATCATTAGATCAAATTATATGGAATCATGTTATAAGGAAATTTCATTTTGGTATCAATATTGGTGTGTATCTGGAGTAGTAATGCCATGCGCTGTTCTCATCATCTAGCAGATGTTGTGGCTAATGATATGGTGATCTGATGTGCTAGACCTGTACCAGTCCGATGTGCTAAATATGTATCACTCTAATGAACTAGATATCTACCATCATGATGTGCTAGATGTACCAGTACGATGTGCTAGATGCACGAGTATGAAGATATAGGTATGTACCAGTATGGTGCGCTAAATATGTGCCAGATATGTACCAGTCTCTTGTGCCAAATATGTATCAGTCTCTTGTGCCAAATATGTATCAGTCTGACGATCGTGCTAGATATGTACCACTATGATGTAATAGATGTGTACCAGTCTGACGTGCTAAGTATATACCAGTCTAATGTTCTAGATATGTACCAGCCTCTTATGCTAAATATGTACCAGTCTGACGACCTTTCCCTCTTTGTTAGACCTTCCTGTTTTTCTGTTCACTATACCAACATTCGTGGTCGGTCTAGTAACCTCTCCTCTGTTGAACACCATCTGTCTAGTACCTCTCCTCGTGTCTTACATCTCTCTGAGACTCACTTGTCTAATGATGTTCTCACTAGTCCCTTTTTCATACGAATTATAATCTTCATTTACGATTCCGGTTCAAAGGTAATAACTGAACTTACTCCAACATCATCACAGCTGTTGCACACCTCGAGGACCATGAGTCCCCAAACTTTGATGTTATATGGCTTAAGGTCTGTCTCCCCACTTCCACACTTTTCCTCTGCTTCGCATATTGCTCTCCTGATTATACAAATCTTATATCTTTCTTCGACTATTTATACTCCTGGCATGAAACTGTTTCATACAGACTTAGTCTTTACTGAACACATTGCAAAGGTTATTGTTGGGAGAATAGAGGCATTAATCCCCTCTTCTTCCAAGACGACCTCTTCATCCAGGCAATGGTTCAACCGTTCCTGTTCTGAGGTCACTCAGGCAAGGGATCAGGGATATCAAGCTTGAAAAAACTCTCTTCTGACTTCCATTCATCTTTCATCACTGTCCGTAAAGGAGCTCCTTTATTCAAAAGAGGTTCGATGTTTTCTCTTCGTCATCCAACGATTAGTGTTTCTGGTCTTAACTTCAGAGAATCGCTAATAACTTTTAACGCTCTCCTTTTCCTTCACATATTCGTTCTGAAGGCACTATAGCTGTCCTTACCGTAGACAAAGCAGCTCTTTTTAGCTCCCGTTTTTCCTTTAACACTACCTTGGGTGATCCTGAGAATCCTTTACCCCCCTGATGCTCCTCTTATTAATCCTATGCTTCTCCGCGTAATCTCTCTTCGAACTGTCCGGAAAGCGCTTTTCTCTGGATACGAGTAAGGCTTATGGTCTTGATGGCATTCATCCCAGTGTACTGAGTGTGCCTCTGAACCTGCATCTTCCTCGTCTGTTCCGCTCCTGTGCTTGTACATCCTGTCCCTAAGAAAGGTGACTGTTCTAAGCCTTCTAGCTATCGTCCTGTTGCCTCAACATCTACCATTTCCAAGGTTTTTGAATCCCTTCTCATCTCCAATAGCCTCAGACATCTTGAATCTTACAGTCTTCTCCCTTATCACTAATGTGGCTTCCGTGAGGCGAGATCCACTGGTGATATTCTTTCCTATCTTACTGATGTCTGGTCAATGTGCTTGAATGATTTGGGGGAATCCCCTGTAGCTGCCCTTGATGTATTTACAGCTTTTGGATACTAGAGTTTGACATCAGGGCATCATCATTAAGCTCCTTCTTTCACTTTGCTCCCTCAGATCTAGCTTCCTCTCTGGCCGATCTGTCTCTGTGGTTGGTGATGGATCAGCCACTCTCCATCTCTCCATCAACAGTGGCGTCTCAGAAGGGTCTCTACGTCTACTATAATTTCTTCTCCTTTTTATCATCGATTTCCTCTCTTCCACGAGTAACCAAATGCCCTCATTCGCTGACGACTCAACACTACATATTTCCACATACTTCAATTTGGCTCCTCTCACTCGATCTGCATCTTGTCTCAAAACAGCTTCCTCAGCAAATTGAGACTTGTTTAGTATATCTCAGTAGTGTAGACGAAATCTAATTCAATTTAATGCCTCCAAGCCCCAGTTTCTATTCATCTTTCTATCAAAAAAAATTAGAACTTTTCTTTCTCCTTCGACAGTTCTGCAATTCAAGCTCATGGCTCAGTTAACACACTTGGTATTACAGTAACATCCACTCTATCTCGAAACCTCCCCATTACAGAAATAACTAACTCTGCCTTTAAGAAGCTGGGAGTCCTTTTCTAGAAATCGAAATTTCTTATCTTCTGAACAGTTGCCCTGTTTATACAAGGGCTTGATCCGTCCTTGTATGGAGTACTGCTCTCACGTCTGGGGTGGTGCTAACCCTGCATCCGACTTATAAGCCCTTCCAGGCTAACTTCCAAACTTGATCCTCCTGTCCTACGCTGCTATGTTGGTTCACTTTCCCTCTTCTACAGGTATTACTTTGTTTTTTGCTCCCGAGAGCTGGCTGGTAGTGTGCACCCACCACTAGCTAGACCACGCAGTACTCGACAAGCTGCTGCGTCACATGATTAATGTGTGGCCCTCGGCAACTCAAGGGTGGGTCATTTTGATACCTGTTTCTTTCCCTACACCTCGAGGCTTTGGAACTCTATCTTCTCATACCTTTCCCAATAACTATGACCCGGCACATTTCAGAAGACAGGTTTTTCACTTCCTTCAAAATTAGTCATTCCTTTCTCTTGTTTCTTCTTTATCTCTTTCATTTACCTATATATATATCAGTTAAGGCCTGGCGTTGAAATGCACTTTTGTTCGTGACTGGAGCCTTCAACGTAAAAAAAAGAGTTCCTGTATGGCGTGTCAGATATGTAGTAGTCTGGTGTGTCAGACATGTACTAGTCTGGTGTGTCAGACATGTAGTAGTCTGGCGTGTCAGATATGTAGTAGTCTGGTGTGTCAGACATGTACTAGTCTGGTGTGTCAGCCATGTAGTAGTCTGGTGTGTCAGCCATGTAGTAGTCTGGTGTGTCAGACATGTAGTAGTCTGGTGTGTCAGACATGTAGTAGTCTGGTGTGTCAGATATGTAGTAGTCTGGTGTGTCAGACATGTAGTAGTCTGGTGTGTCAGACATGTAGTAGTCTGGTGTGTCAGATATGTAGTAGTCTGGTGTGTCAGACATGTAGTAGTCTGGTGTGTCAGACATGTAGTAGTCTGGCGTGTCAGATATGTAGTAGTCTGGTGTGTCAGACATGTAGTAGTCTGGTGTGTCAGACATGTAGTAGTCTGGTGTGTCAGCCATGTAGTAGTCTGGCGTGTTAGACATGTAGTAGTCTGGTGTGTCAGACATGTAGTAGTCTGGTGTGTCAGACATGTAGTAGTCTGGTGTGTCAGACATGTAGTAGTCTGGTGTGTCAGATATGTAGTAGTCTGGTGTGTCAGATATGTAGTAGTCTGGTGTGTCAGATATGCACCAGTGTGACGTGCTGGATATACTTACAACTTGGCCGCTGGTGAAGCTGGGTCTCTACTGAGAGTCATATCTCTGCCGCAGGTGCAGCTGACTCTCTGCTTAAGGTTATAGTTATAACCTGGCCACTGGTGCAGCTGACTCTCTGCTTAAGGTTATAGTTATAACCTGGCCACTGGTGCAGCTGACTCTCTGCTTAAGGTTATAGTTATAACCTGGCCACTGGTGCAGCTGACTCTCTGCTTAATGTTATAGTTATAACCTGGCCGCTGGTGCAGCTGACTCTCTGCTTAATGTTATAGTTATAACCTGGCCGCAGGTGCAGCTGACTCTCTGCTTAAGGTTATAGTTATAACCTGGCCGCTGGTGCAGCTGACTCTCTGCTTAAGGTTATAGTTATAACCTGGCCGCAGGTGCAGCTGACTCTCTGCTTAATGTTATAGTTATAACCTGGCCACTGGTGCAGCTGACTCTCTGCTTAAGGTTATAGTTATAACCTGGCCACTGGTGCAGCTGACTATCTGCTTAAGGTTATAGTTATAACCTGGCCACTGGTGCAGCTGACTCTCTGCTTAAGGTTATAGTTATGACCTGGCCGTAGGTGCAGCTGACCCTCTGCTTAAGGTTATAGTTATAACCTGGCCACTGGTGCAGCTGACTCTCTGCTTAATGTTATAGTTATAACCTGGCCACTGGTGCAGCTGACTCTCTGCTTAATGTTATAGTTATAACCTGGCCGCTGGTGCAGCTGACTCTCAGCTTAATGTTATAGTTATAACCTGGCCGCAGGTGCAGCTGACTCTCTGCTTAAGGTTATAGTTATAACCTGGCCGCTGGTGCAGCTGACTCTCTGCTTAATGTTATAGTTATAACCTGGCCACTGGTGCAGCTGACTCTCTGCTTAATGGTATAGTTATAACCTGGCCGCAGGTGCAGCTGACTCTCTGCTTAATGTTATAGTTATAACCTGGCCACTGGTGCAGCTGACTCTCTGCTTAATGTTATAGTTATAACCTGGCCACTGGTGCAGCTGACTCTCTGCTTAATGTTATAGTTATAACCTGGCCACTGGTGCAGCTGACTCTCTGCTTAATGTTATAGTTATAACCTGGCCGCTGGTGCAGCTGACTCTCTGCTTAATGTTATAGTTATAACCTGGCCGCTGGTGCAGCTGACTCTCTGCTTAATGTTATAGTTATAACCTGGCCACTGGTGCAGCTGACTCTCTGCTTAATGGTATAGTTATAACCTGGCCGCAGGTGCAGCTGACTCTCTGCTTAATGTTATAGTTATAACCTGGCCACTGGTGCAGCTGACTCTCTGCTTAATGTTATAGTTATAACCTGGCCGCAGGTGCAGCTGACTCTCTGCTTAATGTTATAGTTATAACCTGGCCACTGGTGCAGCTGACTCTCTGCTGAAGGTCTTCACTTATAGCATGGCCACCGGTGCAGCTGGGTATCTGCTGAGGGCTTGGCTGCAGTGCAGGTGGCTGGCTCTTCCTGCTGATGGCGTAGACGAGCTCTGGTCTTGGTATTGTAACAGTAGAGCAGTAAGACCTGATCCAGCTGAGTGGAAGTCATCTTGGCTGCCTGGATGATGGAAGTATATCAAGAAATGTTGTGGTTTCTAACATTTAAGAAGTCAGGAGGAAATTCTTCTAGCTGACGAGGTAAAGAAAACTGGATGCAGATTCTCCTGATATACCAAATGAAAGATACAGTAGGGAAGTCCTCGCACCCTGCAACATTACTGGCAAGAACAGGAAATATCATCCAGCTACAGTAGGTTAGGAACGTAAGGCAGGATTTCTCGTGGCTCTTTACATTAAGGGTTCGTCAAATGATGTAGGAACTCCTGACTGAAGAAGTTCAGGATGAAGACTTAACATACATGAATACAATGACGTCCAGAAGATCGCTGCAACACCACTTCCTCTTACACCATACTCGCTGCAGAATCTCATCCCCTGACACCGTAGTTGTTGCAACACCCCTTCCCCTGACAACACCCCTTCTCCTGACACCATAGTTGTTGCAACACCCCTTCCCCTGACAACATTCCTTCCCCTGACACCATTAGTCGTTGCAACACCCCTTCCTCTGACACCATGGTCGTTGCCACACCCCTTCCTCTGACACCATAGTTGTTGCAACACGCTTTCCCCTGACAACATTCCTTCCCCTGACACCATTAGTCGTTGCAACACCCCTTCCTCTGACATCATAGTCGGTGCAACACCCCTTCCCCTGACAACATCACTTCCCCTGGTCATTGCAACACCCGTTCCTCTGACACCATAGTCGTTGCAACACCCCTTCCCCTGACAACATCCTTTCCTTGACACCATAGTCGATGCAACACCCCTTCCCCTGACACCATAGTCGATGCAACATCCCTTCCCCTGACACCATAGTCGATGCAATATCCCTTCCCCTGACACCATAGTCGATGCAATATCCCTTCCCCTGACACCATAGTCGATGCAACATCCCTTCCCCTGACACCATACGTCGCGACAGCACTCCATCCTTGACACCAAATGTCACCATTGTCGCTCCAGTTGGAAATAAGGAGAAAAGAGAAATTACTTAGCTACACACGCACACACACACACACAACACACACACACACACACACACACACACACACACACACACACACACACACACACACACACACACACACACACACACACACACACACACACACACACACACACACAGACACACATGCCTCAGTAATAATTCTTTTTATGTTGTGAGAAAAGCCGTCATGACACATTAGGGCAGTGGAAAGTTCTGAGTAAAAAAGCAGGTAGCATTAGTGTCACTTAAGCTGGTATATTAAATGTAAGATAAAAACCAAGAAATGAATTTATGGAGAAACGTATACAATGTGACTCATGAAGAATATGTATGAAGAGAAAATGTTTGTTCATTCGATGCTACAAATGATGTTGTTCATATTGTGTTCTAGGCTGCTATTCTTCACACCGTCCAACAAAACAGAGTTCATACTCTCCTACAAAAGCGTGTTGTTCATACTGTTCTTCAAATCAGTGTTGTTCAAACTGTGCTTTAAAACAACGTATTTCATACTTTGCCACAAAATAATGTTGTTCATAATGTGGTACACAATAACGTTGTTAGTGAAAGAGGAAAAAGAGGCGTTTGCACGATAGTTACAAGGAAGGATAGCAACTGACTGGGAAATGTATAAAAGAAAGCGGAAGGAAGTCATGAGGAAGGTGCAAGGGTCAAAAAAAAGGACAAATGAAAGTTGGGGTTAGAGAGTATCATTAGATTTTAGGGAGAATAAAAAGACGTTTTGGAAGGAGGTAAATAACGTGCGTAAGACAAGATAACAAATGGGATCATCGGTTGAAGGGAGCAAGGGGGAAGTCATAACAGGTAGAGATAAAGTGAAGAGGAGATGGAGTGAGTATTTTGAAGTTTGTTAGATACGTAGGATGATAGAGTGGCAGATATAGGGTGTTTTGGTTAGGGTGATGTGCCAAGTGAGATGGTCGGGGAGAATGGTTTGGTTAAGAGAGAAAAGATGGTGGAAGCCTTGAGGAAGATGAAATCCAGATGGCATTGCAACTGCATTTGATAAGAAAGAGGTGACTGTGTAGTTGATTGGTTGGTAAGGATATTCAATGTATGTATGGATCGTGGTGAAGTGCCTGAGGATTGGCGGAATGCTTGCATAGTTTCATTGTACAAAGGCAAAGAGGATAAAAGTGAGTGCTCAAACTACAGAGTTATAGGTTTGTTGAGTATTCCTAGGAAATTATATGGGAGGGTATTGATTTAGAGTGTGAAGGCATGTACAATGAGCATCAGATTGGGGAAGAGCAGCGTGGTTTCAGAAGTGGTAGAGGATGTGTGGATCAGGTGTTTGCTTTGAAGAATGTGTATGAGAAATACTTGAAGAAACAGATGGATTTGTAAGTGGCATTTATGGATCTGGAGAAGACATGTGTTAGAGTTGATAGAGAGGGTTTGTGGAAGGTCTTAAGAGTATATGCCATGGGAGGTAAGCTGCTAAAAGCAGTGAAAACTTTCTATCAAGGATGTAAGGCATGTGTACGTGTAGGAAGAGAGAAAAGTGATTGGTTCTCAGTGAATGTTGGTTTGCGGCAGGGGTGTGTGATGTCTCCATGGTTGTTTAATTTGTTTATGGAAGGGGTTGCTAGGAAGGTAAATGCAAGAGTTTTGGAAAGAGGGGTGAGTATGCAGTCTGATGGGGATGAGAGAGGCTGAGAAGTGAGACAGTTGTTGTTCGCTGATGATAAAGCGCTGGTGGCTGATTCAAGTGAGAATCTGCAGAAGTTGGTGACTGAGTTAGGAAAAGTATGTAAAGAGAGAAAGTTGAGAGAAAATGTGAGTAAGAGCAAGGTTACTAGGTTCAGTAGGGATGAGGGACAAGTTAATTGAAATGTAAGTTTCAGTGGAGAAAAACTAGAAGAATTGAAATGTTTTAGATATCTGGAAGTGGACGTGGCAGCGATTGGAGCCATGAAAGCAGAAGTGAATCACAGGATGGGGGACGGGGCCAAGGTTCTGGGAGTGATGAAGAATGTGTGGAAAGAGAAAACGTTATCTCAGAAATCAAAAATGGGTATGTTTGAAGGAAAATTAGTTACAACAATATTATACGGTTGCAAGGCTTGGGCTATAGATAGGGTTGTACGGAAGTGGGTGGGTGTTTTGGAACTGAAATGTTTGAAGACAATGTGTTGTATGCGGTGGTTTGAGCGAGTAAGTGATGAAAGGGTAGGAGACATGTGTGGTTATGAAAAGACTGTGGTTGAGAGAGCAGAAGAGGGTGTATGGAAAAGATTTGGACAAACAGAGAGAATGAGTGAGGAAAGATTGACAGTGTATATATATGTCAGAGGTTGAGGGAAAAAGGAGAAGCGGGATACCAGATGGGAGGTGGAAGGATGGAGTGAAAATGATTTTCAGTGACTGGGGCCTGAACATAGAGGAGGATGAAATGCGTACAAGGAATAGAGTGAACTGGAACGATTTGGTGCACTTGGGTCGACGTGCTGTCAGTGGACTAAACCAGGGCATGTTAAACGTCTTGGGCAAAGCATGGAGAGGTCTGTGGGGCCTGGATGTGGATAGGGAGCTATGGTTTCGGTGCATTACACATGACAGCTAGAGACTGAATGTGAACGAATGTGGCCTTTTTGTCTGGTTTCCAGGCACTTCATCGCTGAAGCAGAGGGTAGCGATGCTGTTTCCTGTGGGGTGGGGTAGCCCAGAGAATGAATGAAGGCAAGCTTGTATGAATATGTACATGTGTATATATGTACATGTCTGTGTATGTGCATGTATACGTATGGAAATGCGCATAAGTTGATATCTATATGTATATGTATGTTTATGTGCGTATATGGGCGTTAACGTATATATATGTGTATATCTGTGGATGGGCAATGGAAGTAGATTTCGCAGCGGATGGAACCACGGAAGCGGAAGTGAGGCTCAGGGTGGGGGAGGGAGCGAAAGTTCTGGGAGCGTTGAAGAATGTGTGGAAGGAGAGAACGTTATCTCGGAGAGCAAGAATGGGTCTGTTTGAAGAAATAGTGGTTCCAACAATGTTGTATGGTTACGAAGCATGGGCTATACATAGGGTTTTGTTTTTTTGTGAAGGAGGGTGGATGTGTTGGAAATGAGATGTTTGAGGACAATATGTGGTGTGAGGTGGTTTGATCGAGTAAGTAATGAAAGGGTAAGAGAGATGTGTGGAAATAAAAAGATTGTGGTTCATACAACAGAAGAGGGTGTGTTAAGCACATAGAGAGAATGAGTGAGTAAAGATTGACAAAAAGGATGTATGTGTCAGAAATGGAGGGAGATCAAATTGGAGGTGGAAGAATGGAGTGGAAATGATTTTGAGTGATCGGGTCCTGAACATACAGGAGGGTGAAAGGCGTGCAAGGAATAGCGTGAACTGGAACGACTTGGTATACTGGGGTCGAAGTACTGTCAATGGATTGAACCAGGGCATGTGAAGCGTCTGGGGAAAACCACGGAAAGGTCTTTGTGGCCTGTAAGTGGAAAGGGAGCTGTGGTTTCGGTGCATTATACATGACAGCTAGAGACTGAGTGTGACCAGATGTGGCATCTTTTTTTTTTTTTGTCTGGTTCTGGCGCTGCCTTGCTGAGGGGGATGAGGGAATACTATTTCGTGTATGGCAGGGTGGAGAGAGAAATGGATGAAAGCGGCAAGTATGGATATGTACATGTGTATTTATGATTATGTCTGTGTGCGTATTTGTATGTGTATGTTGAAATGTATATGTATGTATATGTGCGTGTGTATGCGTTTCTGTATATATCTATGTATATATTTATGTATATATTTATGTATATTTTTATGTATTTGGGTGGGTTGGGTTATTCTTCGTCTGTTTCCTTGCGTTTCCTCGCTAACGCGGGACACAGCTAAAAGATAAGATAGAAAAATGTCTCCATGGTTGTTTAATTTGTTTATGGATGGGGTTGTTAGGGAGGTAAATGCAAGAGTTTTGGAAAGCGGGGCAAGCATGAAGTCAGTTGGGGATGAGAGAGCTTGGTAAGTGAGTCAGTTGTTCTTCGCTGATGATACAGCGCTGGTGGCTGATTCATGTGAGAAACTGCAGAAGCTGGTGACTGAATTTGGTAAAATGTGTGGAAGAAGAAAGTTAAGAGTAAATGTGAATAAGAGCAAGGTTATTAGGTACAGTAGGGTTGAGGGTCAAGTCAATTGGGAGGTGAGTTTGAATGGAGAAAAACTGGAGGAAGTGAAGTGTTTTAGATATCTGGGAGTGGATCTGGCAGCGGATGGAACCATGGAAGCGGAAGTGGATCATAGGGTGGGGGAGGGGGCGAAAATTCTGGGGGCCTTGAAGAATGTGTGGAAGTCGAGAACATTATCTCGGAAAGCAAAAATGGGTATGTTTGAAGGAATAGTGGTTCCAACAATGTTGTATGGTTGCGAGGCGTGGGCTATGGATAGAGTTGTGCGCAGGAGGATGGATGTGCTGGAAATGAGATGTTTGAGGACAATGTGTGGTGTGAGGTGGTTTGATCGAGTGAGTAACGTAAGGGTAAGAGAGATGTGTGGAAATAAAAAGAGCGTGGTTGAGAGAGCAGAAGAGGGTGTTTTGAAGTGGTTTGGGCACATGGAGAGAATGAGTGAGGAAAGATTGACCAAGAGGATATATGTGTCGGAGGTGGAGGGAACGAGGAGAAGAGGGAGACCAAATTGGAGGTGGAAAGATGGAGTGAAAAAGATTTTGTGTGATCGGGGCCTGAACATGCAGGAGGGTGAAAGGAGGGCAAGGAATAGAGTGAATTGGAGCGATGTGGTATACCGGGGTTGACGTGCTGTCAGTGGATTGAATCAAGGCATGTGAAGCGTCTGGGGTAAACCATGGAAAGCTGTGTAGGTATGTATATTTGCGTGTGTGGACGTATGTATATACATGTGTATGGGGGGGGGGGTGGGGCCATTTCTTTCGTCTGTTTCCTTGCGCTACCTCGCAAACGCGGGAGACAGCGACAAAGTATAATATATAAAATAAATATATATATATATATATACATATATATATATATATATATATATATATATATATATATATATATATATATATATATATATGTATATATATATATATATTTATTTGAATTTATTTTGCTTTGTCGCTGTCTCCCGCACCTGCGAGGTAGCGCAAGGAAACACGAAAGAAATGGCCCAACCCACCCCCACATACATGCACACACACACACGTCCACACACGCAAACATACACACCCACACATCCCAACGTACACACATATATACACACACAGACACACACATATACACACATGCACACAATTCACACTGTCTGCCCCCCCTACTCACCCCTATCGCCACCCCGCCACACACGGAATAACATCCCCCTTCCCCCTCATGTGCGCGAGGCAGCACCAGGAAAAGACAACAAAGGCCCCATTCGCTCACACTCAGTCTCCAGCTGTCATGCAATAATGCCCGAAACCACAGCTCCCTTTCCACATCCAGGCCCCACACAACTTTCCATGGCTTACCCCCAGACGCTTCATATGCCCTGATTCAATCCATTGACAGCACGTCGACCCCGGTATACCACATCGATCCAATTCACTCTATTCCTTGCCCGCCTTTCACCCTCCTGCATGTTCAGGCCCCGACCACTCAAAATCTTTTTCACTCCATCTTTCCACTTCCAATTTGGTTTCCCACTTCTCCTCGTTCCCTCCACCTCCGACACATATATCCCCTTGGTCAATCTTTCCTCACTCATTCTCTCCATGTGCCCAAACAATTTCAAGGCACCCTCTTCTGCTCTCTCAACCACACTCTTTTTATTTCCACACATCTCTCTTACCCTTACTTACTCGATCAAACCACCTCACACCACACATTGTCCTCAAACATCTCATTTCCAGCACATCCATCCTCCTGCGCACAACTCTATCCATAGCCCACGCCTCGCAACCTTACAACATTGTTGGAACAACTATTCCTTCAAACATAGCCATTTTTGCTTTCCGAGATAATGTTCTCGACTTCCACACATTCTTCAAGGGTCCCAGGATTTTCGCCCCTCTTCCCCACCCTATGATTTACTTCCGCTTCCATGGTTCCATCCGCTGCCAGATCCACTCCAAGATATCTAAAACACTTTAATTCCTCCAGTTTTTCCCTATTCAAACTTACCTCCCAATTGACTTGACCCTCAACCCTAATGTACCTAATAACCTTGTTCGTATTCACATTTACTCTTAACTTTCTTCTTTCACACACTTTACCAAACTCAGTCACCAGCTTCTGCAGTTTCTCACATGAATCAGCCACCAGCGCTGTATCATCAGCGAACAACAATTGACTCACTTCCCAAGCTTTCTCATCCACAACAGACTGCATACTTGCCCCTATTTCCAAAACTCTTGCATTCACCTCCCTAACAACTGCATCCATAAACAAATTAAACAACCATGGAGACATCACACACCCCTGCCGTAAACCTACATTCACTGAGAACCAATCACTTTCCTCTCTTCCTACACGTACACGTGCCTTACATCCTCGATAAAAACTTTTCACTGCTTCTGACAACTTGCCTCCCACACCATACATTCTTAATACCTTCCGCAGAGAATCTCTATCAACTCTATCATGAGCCTTCTCCAGATCCACAAAATGCTATATACAAATCCATTTGCTTTTCTAAGTAATTCTCACATACATTCTTCAAAGCAAACACCTGGTCAACACATCCTCTACAACTTCTGAAACCACACTGCTCTTCCCCAATCTGATGCTCTGTACATACCTTCACCCTCTCAATCAATACCCTCCCATATAATTTACCAGGAATACTCAACAAACTTATACCTCTGTAATTTGAGCACTCACTCTTATCCCCTTTTGCCTTCCTATAATGGCACTATGCAAGCATTCCGCTAATCCTCAGGCACCTCACCATGAATCATACATACATTAAATAACCTTACCAACCAGTCAACAATACAGTCACCTCCTTTTTTAATAAATTCCTCTGCAATACCATTCAAACCTGCTGTCTTGCCGGCTTTCATCTACCGCAAACCTTTTACTACCTTTTCTCTGTTTACCAAATCATTTTCCCTAACCCTCTCACTTTGCACACCACCTCGAGCAAAACGCCCTATATCTGCCACTCTATCATCAAACACATTCAACAAACCTTCAAAATACTCACTCCATTTCCTTCTCACATCACCACTACTTGTTATCACCTCACCATTAGCCCCTTCACTGAAGTTCCCATTTGATCTCTTGTCTTACGCACTTTATTTACCTCCTTCCAAAATATCTTTTTATTCTCCCTAAAATTTAATGATACTCTCTCACCAGAACTCTCGTTTGCCCTCTTTTTCACCACTTGCACCTTTCTCTTGACCTCCTGCCTCTTTCTTTTATACATCTCCCACTCATCTGCATTATTTCTCTGCAAAAATCGTCCAAATGCCTCTCTCTTCTCTTTTACTATTAATCTTACTTCTTCATCCCACCACTCACTACCCTTTTTAATCAACCCACCTCCCACGCTTCTCATGCCACAAGGATCTTTTGCGCAAGTCATCACTGCCTCCCTAAATAAATCATATTCCTCCCCCACTCCCCTTACCTCCTTTGTTCTCACCTTTTTTTCAGTCTGTACTCAGTCTCTCCTGGTACTTCCTCACACAAGTCTCCTTCCCAAGCTCACTTACTCTCACCACTCTCTTCACCTCAACATTCTCTCTTCTTTTCTGATAACCCCTATAAATCTTCACCTTCGCCTCCACAAGATAATGATCAGACGTCCCTCCAGTTGCACCTCTTAGCACATTAACATCCAAAAGTCTCTCTTTCGCACGCCTATCAGTTAACACGTAATCCAATAACGCTCTCTGGCCATCTCTCCTACTTACATACGTATACTTATGTATATTTCGCTTTTTAAACCATGTATTCCCAATCACCAGTCCTTTTTCAGCACATAAATCTACAAGCTCTTCACCATTTCCATTTACAACAATGAACACCCATGTATACCAATTATTTCTCAGCTGCCACATTACTCCACCTCTGACACATATATCCTCTTGGTCAATCTTTCCTCATTCATTCTCTCCATGTGACCAAACCATTTCAAAACACCCTCTTCTACTCTCTCAACCACACTCTTTTTATTACCACACATCTCTCTTACCCTTTCATTACTTACTCGATCAAACCACCCCACTCCACATATTGTCCTCAAACATCTCATTTCCAGCACATCCGCCCTCCTCCGCACAACTCTATATATAGCCCACGCCTCGCAACCATATAACATTGCCGGAACCACTATTTCTTCAAACATACCCATTTTTGTTTTCCGATATAACGTTCCTGCCTTCCTCACATTTTCCAACGCTCCCAGAAATATTGCTCCCTCCCCCACCCTATGACACACTTCCGCTTCCATGGTTCCATCCGCTGCAAAATCCACTCCCAGATATCTAAAACGCTTCACTTCCCCCAGTTTTTCTCCATTCAAAATTACCTCCCAATTGACTTGTCCCTCAACCCTACTGTACCTAATAACCTTGCTCTTATTCACATTTACTCTCAGCTTTCTTCTTTCACATACTTTACCAAATTCAGTCACCAGCTTCTGCCGTTTCTTACACGAATCAGCCACCAGCGCTGTATCATCAGCGAACAACAAATGACTCACTTCCCAAGCTCTCTCATCCACGACAGACTCCATACTTGCCCATCCCTCAAAAACTCTTGTATTCACCTCTCTAACAACTCCATTCATAAACAAGTTAAACAACCAAGGAGACATCATGCTTCCCTGTCGCAAACCGACATTCACAAAGAACCAATCACTTTCCTCTTTTCCTATTCGTACACATGCCTTACAATCTCGACAAAACTTTTCACTGCTTCTTACAAGCTTCTAACAACTTGCCTCCCACACCATATATTCTTAATTCCTTCCACAGAGCTTCTCTGTCAACTCTATCATATGCCTTCTCCAGATCCATAAATAATATATACAAATCCATTTGCTTTACTGATTATTTGTCACATAAATTCTTCAAAATAAGCACCTGATCCACACATCCTCTACCACATCTGAAACCACACTGCTCTTCCATAGTCTGATGCTTTTTACATGCCTTCAGCCTCTCAATCAATACATTCCCATATAATTTCCCAGAAATACTAAACAAACTTATACCTCTGTACTTTGAGCACTCGCCTTTATCCCCTTTGCCTTTGTACAGTTGCACTATGCAAGTATTCCGCCAATCCTCAGGTACCTCACCATGAGTCATACTTACATTGAATAACCTTACCAATCAGTCAACATCACACTCACCCCTTTTTTAATAAATTCCACTGCAACACCATCCAAACCCGCTGCCTTGCTGACTTTCATCTTTCGCAAGGCTTTTACTGCCTCTTGTTTGTTTACCAAATCATTCACCCTAACCCTCTCAATTTGCCCACCAGCTTGACCAAAACACCTTATATCTGCCACTCTATCATCTAACGCATTCAACAAACCTTCAAAATACTCACTATATCTCATTCTCACATCACCACTACTTTTTATCACCTCCCTATTAGTTCCCTTCTCTGATGTTCCCATTTGTTCCCTTGTCTTACGCACTTTATTTACCTCCTTCTAAAACATCTTTTAATTCTCCCTAAAAGTTAATGATACTCTCTCACCCTAACTCTCATTTGCCCTCTTTTTCACCTCTTGCACCTTTCTCTTGAATTCCTGCCTCTTTCTTTTTTACATATCCCACTCATTTGATTATTTCCCTGCAAAACTCGTCCAAATGCCTCTCTCTTCTCTTTCACTAATAATCTTGCTTCTTCATCCCATGGCTCACTACCCTTTCTAATCTGCCCACCTCCCATGCTTCTCATGCCACAATCATTTTTGCGTAAGCAATCACTGCCTCCCTAAATACACCCCATTCTACCCCCACTCCCCTTACCTACTTTGTTCTCACCGTTTTCCATTCTGTACTCAGTCTCTCCTGGTGCTTCCTTAAACAAGTCTCCTTCCCAAGCTCACTTACTTTAACCACTCTCTTTACCCCAATATTCTCTCTTCTTTTTTGAAAACCTCTACAAATCTTCACCTTCGCCTCTACAAGATAATGTTCAGACATCCCTACAGTTGCACCTCTCAGCACATTAACGTCAAAAAGTCTCTCTTTCACGCGCTTATCAATTAACACGTAATCCAATAACGCTCTCTGGCTATCTCTCCTACTTACATACGTATACTTATGTATGTCTCTCTTTTTAAACCAGGCATTCCCAGTCACCAGTCCTTTTTCAGCGCACAAATCTACAAGCTCTTCATCGTTTCCATTTACAACACTGAACATCCCATGTACACCAATTATTCCCTCAACTGCCACATTACTCACTTTTGCATTCAAATCACCCATCACTATAACCCGGTCTCTTACATCGAAACTACTAACACACTCATTCAGCTGCTCCCAAAACACTTGCCTCTCATGATCTTTCTTCTCATGCCCAGGTACATATGTACCAATAATCACCCATCTCTCTCCATCCACTTTCAGTTTTACCCATATCAATCTAGAGTTTACCTTCTTACACTCTACCACATACTCCCACCACACCTGTTTCAGGAGTAGTGCAACTCCTTCCCTTGCCCTTGTCCTCTCACCAGCCCCTGACTTTACTCCCAAGATAATCACAAACCACTCTTCCCCTTTACCCTTGAGCTTCGTTTCACTCAGAGCCAAAACATCCAGGTTCCTTTCCTCAAACATACTACCTGTCTGTCCTTTTTTCTCTTGTTGATTACATCCACACACATTTAGACACCCCAATCTGAGCCTTTGAGGTGGATGAGCTCTCCCCTTTTAAACAGTTATAATACAAGGAGGGGTGGGTTTCTAGCCTCCCGCTCCCGTCCCCATTAGTCGCCTTCTATGACACGTGAGGAATGCGTGGGAAGTATCTTTCTCCCCTGAACATGCAGGAGAGTGAAAGGCGTGCAAGGAATAGAGTGAATTGGAACGATGTGGTATACCGGGGTCGACGTGCTGTCAATGGATTGAACCAGGGCATGTGAAGCGTCTGGGGTAAACCATGGAAAGTTCTGTGGGGACCGGATGTGGAAAGGGGAGCTGTGGTTTCAGGTGCATTATTACATGACAGCTAGAGACTGAGTGTGAACGAATGTGGCCTTTGTTGTCTTCCCTAGCGCTACCTCGCACACATTAGGGGTGAGGGGGTTGTTATTCCATGTGTGGCGAGGTGGCGATGGGAATGAAAAGAGGCAGACAGTATGAATTATGTACATGTGTATATATGTATATGTCTGTGTGTGTATATATATGTATACATTGAGATGTATAGGTATGTATATTTGCGTGTGTGGACGTGTATGTATATACATGTGTATGTGGGTGGGTTGGGCCATTCTTTCGTCTGTTTCCTTGCGCTACCTCGGTAACGCGGGAGACAGCGACAAAGCAAAAAAAAAAATATATATATATATATATATATATATATATATATATATATATATATATATATATATATATATATATATATATATATGTGTTATTTTATTTATCTTTTATTATACTTTGTCGCTGTCTCCCGCGTTTGCGAGGTAGCGCAAGGAAACAGACGAAAGAAATGGCCCAACCCCCCCCCCCCATACACATGTATATACATACGTCCACACACGCAAATATACATACCTACACAGCTTTCCATGGTTTACCCCAGACGCTTCACATGCCTTGATTCAATCCACTGACAGCACGTCAACCCCGGTATACCACATCGCTCCAATTCACTCTATTCCTTGCCCTCCTTTCACCCTCCTGCATGTTCAGGCCCCGATCACACAAAATCTTTTTCACTCCATCTTTCCACCTCCAATTTGGTCTCCCTCTTCTCCTCGTTCCCTCCACCTCCGACACATATATCCTCTTGGTCAATCTTTCCTCACTCATTCTCTCCATGTGCACAAACCACTTCAAAACACCCTCTTCTGCTCTCTCAACCACGCTCTTTTTATTTCCACACATCTCTCTTACCCTTACGTTACTCACTCGATCAAACCATCTCACACCACACATTGTCCTCAAACATCTCATTTCCAGCACATCCATCCTCCTGCGCACAACTTATCCATAGCCCACGCCTCGCAACCATACAACATTGTTGGAACCACTATTCCTTCAAACATACCCATTTTTGCTTTCCGAGATAATGTTCTCGACTTCCACACATTCTTCAAGGCCCCCAGAATTTTCGCCCCCTCCCCCACCCTATGATCCACATCCGCTTCCATGGTTCCATCCGCTGCCAGATCCACTCCCAGATATCTAAAACACTTCACTTCCTCCAGTTTTTCTCCATTCAAACTCACCTCCCAATTGACTTGACCCTCAACCCTACTGTACCTAATAACCTTGCTCTTATTCACATTTACTCTTAACTTTCTTCTTCCACACACTTTACCAAACTCAGTCACCAGCTTCTGCAGTTTCTCACATGAATCAGCCACCAGCGCTGTATCATCAGCGAACAACAACTGACTCACTTCCCAAGCTCTCTCATCCCCAACAGACTTCATACTTGCCCCTCTTTCCAAAACTCTTGCATTTACCTCCCTAACAACCCATCCATAAACAAATTAAACAACCATGGAGACATCACACACCCCTGCCGCAAACCTACATTCACTGAGAACCAATCACTTTCCTCTCTTCCTACACGTACACATGCCTTACATCCTCGATAAAAACTTTTCACTGCTTCTAACAACTTTCCTCCCACACCATATATTCTTAATACCTTCCACAGAGCATCTCTATCAACTCTATCATATGCCTTCTCCAGATCCATAAATGCTACATACAAATCCATTTGCTTTTCTAAGTATTTCTCACATACATTCTTCAAAGCAAACACCTGATCCACACATCCTCTACCACTTCTGAAACCACACTGCTCTTCCCCAATCTGATGCTCTGTACATGCCTTCACCCTCTCAATCAATACCCTCCCATATAATTTACCAGGAATACTCAACAAACTTATACCGTCTGTAATTTGAGCACTCACTCTTATCCCCTTTGCCTTTGTACAATGGCACTATGCACGCATTCCGCCAATCCTCAGGCACCTCACCATGAGTCATACATACATTAAATAACCTTACCAACCAGTCAACAATACAGTCACCCCCTTTTTTAATAAATTCCACTGCAATACCATCCAAACCTGCTGCCTTGCCGGCTTTCATCTTCCGCAAAGCTTTCACTACCTCTTCTCTGTTTACCAAATCATTTTCCCTAACCCTCTCACTTTGCACACCACCTCGAGCAAAACACCCTATATCTGCCACTCTATCATCAAACACATTCAACAAACCTTCAAAATACTCACTCCATCTCCTTCTCACATCACCACTACTTGTTATCACCTCCCCATTTGCGCCCTTCACTGAAGTTCCCATTTGCTCCCTTGTCTTACGCACTTTATTTACCTCCTTCCAGAACATCTTTTTATTCTCCCTAAAATTTAATGATACTCTCTCACCCCAACTCTCATTTGCCCTTTTTTTCACCTCTTGCACCTTTCTCTTGACCTCCTGTCTCTTTCTTTTATACATCTCCCACTCAATTGCATTTTTTCCCTGCAAAAATCGTCCAAATGCCTCTCTCTTCTCTTTCACTAATACTCTTACTTCTTCATCCCACCACTCACTACCCTTTCTAATCAACCCACCTCCCACTCTTCTCATGCCACAAGCATCTTTTGCGCAATCCATCACTGATTCCCTAAATACATCCCACTCCTCCCCCACTCCCCTTACTTCCATTGTTCTCACCTTTTTCCATTCTGTACTCAGTCTCTCCTGGTACTTCCTCACACAGGTCTCCTTCCCAAGCTCACTTACTCTCACCACCCTCTTCACCCCAACATTCACTCTTCTTTTCTGAAAACCCATACAAATCTTCACCTTAGCCTCCACAAGATAATGATCAGACATCCCTCCAGTTGCACCTCTCAGCACATTAACATCCAAAAGTCTCTCTTTCGCCCGCCTGTCAATTAACACGTAATCCAATAACGCTCTCTGGCCATCTCTCCTACTTACATAAGTATACTTATGTATATCTCGCTTTTTAAACCAGGTATTCCCAATCATCAGTCCTTTTTCAGCACATAAATCTACAAGCTCTTCACCATTTCCATTTACAACCCTGAACACCCCATGTATACCAATTATTCCCTCAACTGCCACATTACTCACCTTTGCATTCAAATCACCCATCACTATAATCCGGTCTCGTGCATCAAAACCACTAACACACTCATTCAGCTGCTCCCAAAACACTTGCCTCTCATGATCTTTCTTCTCATGCCCAGGTGCATATGCACCAATAATCACCCACCTCTCTCCATCAACTTTCAGTTTTACCCATATTAATCGAGAATTTACTTTCTTACATTCTATCACATACTCCCACAACTCCTGTTTCAGGAATATTGCTACTCCTTCCCTTGCTCTTGTCCTCTCACTAACCCCTGACTTTACTCCCCAGAGATTCCCAAACCACTCTTCCCCTTTACCCTTGAGCTTCGTTTCACTCAGAGCCAAAACATCCAGGTTCCTTTCCTCAAACATACTACCTATCTCTCCTTTTTTCACATCTTGGTTACATCCACACACATTTAGGCACCCCACTCTGAGCCTTCGAGGAGGATGATCACTCCCCGCGTGACTCCTTCTTCTGTTTCCCATTTTAGAAAGTTGATACAAGGAGGGGAGGATTTCTGGCCCCCCGCTCCCGTCCCCTCTAGTCGCTTTCTACGGACACGCGCAGGAATACGTGGGAAGTATTCTTTCACCCCTATCCCCAGGGATGATATACATATATATATATATACATATACACATACCACCACATACACATACATACGCACATATACACACACACACACACACTTACATATATATACATATGAAAAATGTAAGAAACAATTTAGAAAACTGAAACTTCTAGCTTGAAATGAAATGAAAAATGAATGTCACATAATGGTTCAACCTCTGGCTATGGAAAAAGGAAATGTATAATTTATTTACACAAACGTCAATAGCAGTTCTCATCAAATTAACCACTGTATCAATAATCTTAAATTTGTCTAAGCTACATTTTTTCTCCAATTTCACTATTTTCTTGTCAAAACACCATGTATGAAAACTATCACTCCCGTAACACAACTATAAACATTTACTTCCCCTTTAAAAAAAAGTATATAACAGGCTTCTCCTGTATATACAAATCTGTATATCTATTTGGAAGAACTTTGGGGCATACTTTCCAAAGAACTCTATATTGTAACCTGAAGAAGTTTATGTGAAGAACACATCACACTGGGTGATCTGTTATAACAGCTGGAACCTACATCTACTGCTGCAAATTGTGTGTCTAGAAACATGTTGAGGTGGAAGAGATCGCCGTGACGGGAACTGTGTCCTTCAGCATGCAGGAAACTGCCCATCGCTGAACAACACTTCCACTGGACTCTATCATCACCTCGTTAAGATCATCGTGTGTCAAGACATAATATAAAAGCGCCTCTTCGCAAACGGAACTACCTTGGCCCACCAGTGATGCTACTACGTTTGTGAATCGGGAACCATTGCAACACCAAACCTCGCCAGGTGGTAGAGTGTCCCGCAGTGTATATATATATATATATATATATATATATATATATATATATATATATATATATATATATTTATATATAATATATATTATATATATACATATATATATATTTATATATATATTTTATATATATATATTATTTATATACATATATATATATTTATATATATATATATATATTTATATATATATGGTTGTGTGTGTACATGAGTGGATGGCCCATTCCTCGTCTGCTTCTTTGGGGCTACCTCGGTGACGCGGGAGGCATCGATTATAGTTATGTACAATGATAATGATGATAATAATAATAATAATAATTATAATAATAATAATAATAATAATAATTAATAATAGTAATGATGATAATTAATAATAATAATAATTTTAATAATAATAATAATAATATAATAATAATAATAATAATGATAATAGTAATGATGATAATATTAATGATAATAATAATAACGATATGATGACAATAATATAATAATAATGATAATTGTAATGATGATAATAATGATAACAACAACAACAATAATAATAATAGTAATAATAATAATAATAATAATAATAATAATAATAATAATAATAATAATGCGTGCATAGTGCCATTGTACAAAGGCAAAGGGATAAGAGTGAGTGCTCAAATTACAGAGGTATAAGTTTGTTGAGTATTTCTGGTAAATTATATGGGAGGGTATTGATTGAGAGGGTGAAGGCATGTACAGAGCATCAGATTGGGGAAGAGCAGTGTGGTTTCAGAAGTGGTAGAGGATGTGTGGATCAGGTGTTTGCTTTGAAGAATGTATGTGAGAAATACTTAGAAGAGCAAATGGATTTGTATGTAGCATTTATGGATCTGGAGAAGGCATATGATAGAGTTGATAGAGATGCTCTGTGGAAGGTATTAAGAAACATATGGTGTGGGAGGAAAGTTGTTAGAAGCAGTTAAAAGTTTTTATCGAGGATGTAAGGGATGTGTACGTGTATCAAGAGAGGAAAGTGATTGGTTCTCAGTGAATGTAGGTTTGCGGCAGGGGTGTGTGATGTCTCCATGGTTGTTTAAAATTTTTTTATGGATGGGGTTGTTAGGGAGGTAAATGCAAGAGTCCTGGAAAGAGGGGCAAGTATGAAGTCTGTTGGGGATGAGAGAGCTTGGGAAGTGAGTCAGTTGTTGTTCGCTGATGATACAGCGCTGGTGGTTGATTCATGTGAGAAACTGCAGAAGCTGGTGACTGAGTTTGGAAAAGTGTGTGGAAGAAGAAAGTTAAGAGTAAATGTGAATAAGAGCAAGGTTATTAGGTACAGTAGGGTTGAGGGTTAAGTCAATTGGGAGGTGAGTTTGAATGGAGAAAAACTGGAGGAAGTGAAAGTGTTTTAGATATTGGGAGTGGATCTGGCAGCGGATGGAACCATGGAAGCGGAAGTGGATCATAGGGTGGGGGAGGGGGCGAAAATCCTTGGGGCCTTGAAGAATGTGTGGAAGTCGAGAACATTATCTCGGAAAGCAAAAATGGGTATGTTTGAAGGAATAGTGGTTCCAACAATGTTGTATGGTTGCGAGGCGTGGGCTATGGATAGAGTTGTGCGCAGGAGGATGGATGTGCTGGAAATGAGATGTTTTAAGGACAATGTGTGGTGTGAGGTGGTTTGATCGAGTGAGTAACGTAAGGGTAAGAGAGATGTGTGGAAATAAAAAGAGCGTGGTTGAGAGAGCAGAAGAGGGTGTTTTGAAGTGGTTTGGGCACATGGGAGAGATGAGTGAGGTAAGATTGACCAAGAGGATATATGTGTCGGAGGTGGAGGGAACAAGGAGAAGAGGGAGACCAAATTGGAGGTGGAAAGATGGAGTGAAAAAGATTTTGTGTGATCGGGGCCTGAACATGCAGGAGGGTGAAAGGAGGGCAAGGAATAGAGTGAATTGGAGCGATGTGGTATACCGGGGTTGACGTGCTGTCAGTGGATTGAAGCAGGGCATGTGAAGCGTCTGGGGTAAACCATGGAAAGCTGTGTAGGTATGTATATTTGCGTGTGTGGACGTATGTATATACATGTGTATGGGGGTGGGGTGGGCCATTCTTTCGTCTGTTTCCTTGCGCTACCTCGGTAACGCGGGAGACAACGACAAAGCAAAAAAAAAATATATATGTATATATATATATATATATATATATATATATATATATATATATATATATATATATATATATATATATATATATGTGTTATTTTATTTATCTTTTATTATACTTTGTCGCTGTCTCCCGCGTTTGCGAGGTAGCGCAAGGAAACAGACGAAAGAAATGGCCCAACCCCCCCCCCCCCATACACATGTATATACATACGTCCACACACGCAAATATACATACCTACACAGCTTTCCATGGTTTACCCCAGACGCTTCACATGCCTTGATTCAATCCACTGACAGCACGTCAACCCCGGTATACCACATCGCTCCAATTCACTCTATTCCTTGCCCTCCTTTCACCCTCCTGCATGTTCAGGCCCCGATCACACAAAATCTTTTTCACTCCATCTTTCCACCTCCAATTTGGTCTCCCTCTTCTCCTCGTTCCCTCCACCTCCGACACATATATCCTCTTGGTCAATCTTTCCTCACTCATTCTCTCCATGTGCACAAACCACTTCAAAACACCCTCTTCTGCTCTCTCAACCACGCTCTTTTTATTTCCACACATCTCTCTTACCCTTACGTTACTCACTCGATCAAACCATCTCACACCACACATTGTCCTCAAACATCTCATTTCCAGCACATCCATCCTCCTGCGCACAACTTTATCCATAGCCCACGCCTCGCAACTATTACAACATTGTTGGAACCACTATTCCTTCAAACATACCCATTTTTGCTTTCCGAGATAATGTTCTCGACTTCCACACATTCTTCAAGGCCCCCAGAATTTTCGCCCCCTCCCCCACCCTATGATCCACATCCGCTTCCATGGTTCCATCCGCTGCCAGATCCACTCCCAGATATCTAAAACACTTCACTTCCTCCAGTTTTTCTCCATTCAAACTCACCTCCCAATTGACTTGACCCTCAACCCTACTGTACCTAATAACCTTGCTCTTATTCACATTTACTCTTAACTTTCTTCTTCCACACACTTTACCAAACTCAGTCACCAGCTTCTGCAGTTTCTCACATGAATCAGCCACCAGTGCTGTATCATCAGCGAACAACAACTGACTCACTTCCCAAGCTCTCTCATCCCCAACAGACTTCATACTTGCCCCTCTTTCCAAAACTCTTGCATTTACCTCCCTAACAACTGCATCCATAAACAAATTAAAAACCATGGAGACATCACACACCCCTGCCGCAAACCTACATTCACTGAGAACCAATCACTTTCCTCTCTTCCTACACGTACACATGCCTTACATCCTCGATAAAAACTTTTCACTGCTTCTAACAACTTTCCTCCCACACCATATATTCTTAATACCATCCACAGAGCATCTCTATCAACTCTATCATATGCCTTCTCCAGATCCATAAATGCTACCTACAAATACATTTGCTTTTCTAAGTGTTTCTCACATACATTCTTCAAAGCAAACACCTGATCCACACATCCTCTACCACTTCTGAAACCACACTGCTCTTCCCCAATCTGATGCTCTGTACATGCCTTCACCCTCTCAATCAATACCCTCCAATATAATTTACCAGGAATACTCAACAAACTTATACGTCTGTAATTTGAGCACTCACTCTTATCCCCTTTGCCTTTGTACAATGGCACTATGCACGCATTCCGCCAATCCTCAGGCACCTCACCATGAGTCATACATACATTAAATAACCTTACCAACCAGTCAACAATACAGTCACCCCCTTTTTTAATAAATTCCACTGCAATACCATCCAAACCTGCTGCCTTGCCGGCTTTCATCTTCCGCAAAGCTCTCACTACCTCTTCTCTGTTTACCAAATCATTTTCCCTAACCCTCTCACTTTGCACACCACCTCGAGCAAAACACCCTATATCTGCCACTCTATCATCAAACACATTCAACAAACCTTCAAAATACTCACTCCATCTCCTCACATCACCACTACTTGTTATCACCTCCCCATTTGCGCCCTTCACTGAAGTTCCCATTTGCTCCCTTGTCTTACGCACTTTATTTACCTCCTTCCAGAACATCTTTTTATTCTCCCTAAAATTTAATGATACTCTCTCACCCCAACTCTCATTTGCCCTTTTTTTCACCTCTTGCACCTTTCCCTTGACCTCCTGTCTCTTTCTTTTATACATCTCCCACTCAATTGCATTTTTTCCCTGCAAAAATCGTCCAAATGCCTCTCTCTTTCACTTTCACTAATACTCTTACTTCTTCATCCCACCACTCACTACCCTTTCTAATCAACCCACCTCCCACTCTTCTCATGCCACAAGCATCTTTTGCGCAATCCATCACTGATTCCCTAAATACATCCCACTCCTCCCCCACTCCCCTTACTTCCATTGTTCTCACCTTTTTCCATTCTGTACTCAGTCTCTCCTGGTACTTCCTCACACAGGTCTCCTTCCCAAGCTCACTTACTCTCACCACCCTCTTCACCCCAACATTCACTCTTCTTTTCTGAAAACCCATACAAATCTTCACCTTAGCCTCCACAAGATAATGATCAGACATCCCTCCAGTTGCACCTCTCAGCACATTAACATCCAAAAGTCTCTCTTTCGCCCGCCTGTCAATTAACACGTAATCCAATAACGCTCTCTGGCCATCTCTCCTACTTACATAAGTATACTTATGTATATCTTGCTTTTTAAACCAGGTATTCCCAATCATCAGTCCTTTTTCAGCACATAAATCTACAAGCTCTTCACCATTTCCATTTACAACCCTGAACACCCCATGTATACCAATTATTCCCTCAACTGCCACATTACTCACCTTTGCATTCAAATCACCCATCACTATAATCCGGTCTCGTGCATCAAAACCACTAACACACTCATTCAGCTGCTCCCAAAACACTTGCCTCTCATGATCTTTCTTCTCATGCCCAGGTGCATATGCACCAATAATCACCCACCTCTCTCCATCAACTTTCAGTTTTACCCATATTAATCGAGAATTTACTTTCTTACATTCTATCACATACTCCCACAACTCCTGTTTCAGGAATATTGCTACTCCTTCCCTTGCTCTTGTCCTCTCACTAACCCCTGACTTTACTCCCCAGAGATTCCCAAACCACTCTTCCCCTTTACCCTTGAGCTTCGTTTCACTCAGAGCCAAAACATCCAGGTTCCTTTCCTCAAACATACTACCTATCTCTCCTTTTTTCACATCTTGGTTACATCCACACACATTTAGGCACCCCACTCTGAGCCTTCGAGGAGGATGATCACTCCCCGCGTGACTCCTTCTTCTGTTTCCCATTTTAGAACGTTGATACAAGGAGGGGAGGATTTCTGGCCCCCCGCTCCCGTCCCCTCTAGTCGCTTTCTACGACACGCGAGGAATACGTGGGAAGTATTCTTTCACCCCTATCCCCAGGGATGATATACATATATATATATATACATATACACATACACACACATACACATACATACGCACATATACACACACACACACACACATACATATATATACATATGAAAAATGTAAGAAACAATTTAGAAAACTGAAACTTCTAGCTTGAAATGAAATGAAAAAATGAATGTCACATAATGGTTCAACCTCTGGCTATGGAAAAAGGAAATGTATAATTTATTTACACAAACGTCAATAGCAGTTCTCATCAAATTAACCACTGTATCAATAATCTTCAATGTCTAAGCTACATTTTTCTCCAATTTCACTATTTTCTTGTCAAAACACCATGTATGAAAACTATCACTCCCGTAACACAACTATAAACATTTACTTCCCCTTTAAAAAAAAGTATATACAGGCTTCTCCTGTATATACAAATCTGTATATCTATTTGGAAGAACTGTGGGGCATACTTTCCAAAGAACTCTATATCCTGTAACCTGACTGAAGTTTATGTGAAGAACACATCACACTGGGTGATCTGTTATAACAGCTGGAAGACTACATTCTACTGCTGCAAATTGTGTGTGCTAGAAACATGTTGAGGTGGAAGAGAATCGCCGTGACGGGAACTGTGTCCTTCAGCATGGCAAGGAAACTGCCCATCGCTGAACAACACTTCCACTGGACCTCTATCATCACCTCGTTAAGATCATCGTGTGTCAAGACATCATATAAAGCGCCTCTTCGCAAACGGAACTACCTTGGCCCACCAGTGATGCTACTACGTTTGTGAATCGGGAACCATTGCAACACAAACCTCGCCAGGTGGTAGAGTGTCCCGCAGTGTATATATATATATATATATATATATATATATATATATATATATATATATATATATATATATATATATATATATATATATTATATATATACATATATATATATTTATATATATATATATATATATATATTATATATATACATATATATATATTTATATATATATATATATATTTATATATATATGGTTGTGTGTGTACATGAGTGGATGGCCCATTCCTCGTCTGCTTCTTGGCGCTACCTCGGTGACGCGGGAGGCATCGATTATAGTTATGTACAATGATAATGATGATAATAATAATAATAATAATTATAATAATAATAATAATAATAATAATAATAATAGTAATGATGATAATAATAATAATAATAATTATAATAATAATAATAATAATAATAATAATAATAATGATAATAGTAATGATGATAATATTAATGATAATAATAATAACGATATGATGACAATAATAATAATAATAATGATAATTGTAATGATGATAATAATGATAACAACAACAACAATAATAATAATAGTAATAATAATAATAATAATAATAATAATAATAATAATAATAATAATAATGCGTGCATAGTGCCATTGTACAAAGGCAAAGGGGATAAGAGTGAGTGCTCAAATTACAGAGGTATAAGTTTGTTGAGTATTCCTGGTAAATTATATGGGAGGGTATTGATTGAGAGGGTGAAGGCATGTACAGAGCATCAGATTGGGGAAGAGCAGTGTGGTTTCAGAAGTGGTAGAGGATGTGTGGATCAGGTGTTTGCTTTGAAGAATGTATGTGAGAAATACTTAGAAGAGCAAATGGATTTGTATGTAGCATTTATGGATCTGGAGAAGGCATATGATAGAGTTGATAGAGATGCTCTGTGGAAGGTATTAAGAACATATGGTGTGGGAGGAAAGTTGTTAGAAGCAGTTAAAAGTTTTTATCGAGGATGTAAGGCATGTGTACGTGTATCAAGAGAGGAAAGTGATTGGTTCTCAGTGAATGTAGGTTTGCGGCAGGGGTGTGTGATGTCTCCATGGTTGTTTAATTTGTTTATGGATGGGGTTGTTAGGGAGGTAAATGCAAGAGTCCTGGAAAGAGGGGCAAGTATGAAGTCTGTTGGGGATGAGAGAGCTTGGGAAGTGAGTCAGTTGTTGTTCGCTGATGATACAGCGCTGGTGGTTGATTCATGTGAGAAACTGCAGAAGCTGGTGACTGAGTTTGGAAAAGTGTGTGGAAGAAGAAAGTTAAGAGTAAATGTGAATAAGAGCAAGGTTATTAGGTACAGTAGGGTTGAGGGTTAAGTCAATTGGGAGGTGAGTTTGAATGGAGAAAAACTGGAGGAAGTGAAGTGTTTTAGATATCTGGGAGTGGATCTGGCAGCGGATGGAACCATGGAAGCGGAAGTGGATCATAGGGTGGGGGAGGGGGCGAAAATCCTTGGGGCCTTGAAGAATGTGTGGAAGTCGAGAACATTATCTCGGAAAGCAAAAATGGGTATGTTTGAAGGAATAGTGGTTCCAACAATGTTGTATGGTTGCGAGGCGTGGGCTATGGATAGAGTTGTGCGCAGGAGGATGGATGTGCTGGAAATGAGATGTTTGAGGACAATGTGTGGTGTGAGGTGGTTTGATCGAGTGAGTAACGTAAGGGTAAGAGAGATGTGTGGAAATAAAAAGAGCGTGGTTGAGAGAGCAGAAGAGGGTGTTTTGAAGTGGTTTGGGCACATGGAGAGGATGAGTGAGGTAAGATTGACCAAGAGGATATATGTGTCGGAGGTGGAGGGAACAAGGAGAAGAGGGAGACCAAATTGGAGGTGGAAAGATGGAGTGAAAAAGATTTTGTGTGATCGGGGCCTGAACATGCAGGAGGGTGAAAGGAGGGCAAGGAATAGAGTGAATTGGAGCGATGTGGTATACCGGGGTTGACGTGCTGTCAGTGGATTGAAGCAGGGCATGTGAAGCGTCTGGGGTAAACCATGGAAAGCTGTGTAGGTATGTATATTTGCGTGTGTGGACGTATGTATATACATGTGTATGGGGGGGGGGGGGGCCATTTCTTTCGTCTGTTTCCTTGCGCTACCTCGCAAACGCGGGAGACAGCGACAAAGTATAATAAATAAAAAAATAATAATAATAATAATGATGATGATAATAACAATAATAATAATAATGATAATGATAATGGTAATAATTATAATGATAATAATAATAGTAATGATATTAATAAATTTTTTTTTTTTTTTTTTTTTTTTTTTTTATACTTTGTCGCTGTCTCCCGCGTTTGCGAGGTAGCGCAAGGAAACAGACGAAAGAAATGGCCCAACCCCCCCCCCATACACATGTACATACACACGTCCACACACACAAATATACATACCTACACAGCTTTCCATGGTTTACCCCAGACGCTTCACATGCCTTGATTCACTCCACTGACAGCACGTCAACCCCGGTATACCACATCGCTCCAATTCACTCTATTCCTTGCCCTCCTTTCACCCTCCTGCATGTTCAGGCCCCGATCACACAAAATCTTTTTCACTCCATTTTTTCCACCTCCAATTTGGTCTCCCTCTTCTCCTCGTTCCCTCCACCTCCGACACATATATCCTCTTGGTCAATCTTTCCTCACTCATTCTCTCCATGTGCCCAAACCATTTCAAAACACCCTCTTCTGCTCTCTCAACCAAGCTCTTTTTATTTCCACACATCTCTCTTACCCTTACGTTACTTACTCGATCAAACCACCTCACACCACACATTGTCCTCAAACATCTCATTTCCAGCACATCCATCCTCCTGCGCACAACTCTATCCATAGCCCACGCCTCGCAACCATACA
Organism: Panulirus ornatus; assembly: GCF_036320965.1. Classification (NCBI taxonomy): domain Eukaryota; kingdom Metazoa; phylum Arthropoda; class Malacostraca; order Decapoda; family Palinuridae; genus Panulirus; species Panulirus ornatus. Next base: position 3,034,197 of record NC_092271.1, on the reverse strand, counting down.
ACATTGTTGGAACCACTATTCCTTCAAACATACCCATTTTTGCTTTCCGAGATAATGTTCTCGACTTCCACACATTTTTCAACGCTCCCAAAATTTTCGCCCCCTCCCCCACCCTATGATCCACTTCCGCTTCCATGGTTCCATCCGCTGCCAGATCCACTCCCAGATATCTAAAACACTTCACTTCCTCCAGTTTTTCTCCATTCAAACTCACCTCCCAATTGACTTGACCCTCAACCCTACTGTACCTAATAACCTTGCTCTTATTCACATTTACTCTTAACTTTCTTCTTTCACACACTTTACCAAACTCAGTCACCAGCTTCTGCAGTTTCTCACATGAATCAGCCACCAGCGCTGTATCATCAGCGAACAACAACTGACTCACTTCCCAAGCTCTCTCATCCCCAACAGACTTCATACTTGCCCCTCTTTCCAGGACTCTTGCATTTACCTCCCTAACAACCCCATCCATAAACAAATTAAACAACCATGGAGACATCACACACCCCTGCCGCAAACCTACATTCACTGAGAACCAATCACTTTCCTCTCTTCCTACACGTACACATGCCTTACATCCTCGATAAAAACTTTTCACTGCTTCTAACAACTTGCCTCCCACACCATATATTCTTAATACCTTCCACAGAGCATCTCTATCAACTCTATCATATGCCTTCTCCAGATCCATAAATGCTACATACAAATCCATTTGCTTTTCTAAGTATTTCTCACATACATTCTTCAAAGCAAACACCTGATCCACACATCCTCTACCACTTCTGAAACCGCACTGCTCTTCCCCAATCTGATGCTCTGTACATGCCTTCACCCTCTCAATCAATACCCTCCCATATAATTTACCAGGAATACTCAACAAACTTATACGTCTGTAATTTGAGCACTCACTCTTATCCCCTTTGCCTTTGTACAATGGCACTATGCACGCATTCCGCCAATCCTCAGGCACCTCACCATGAGTCATACATACATTAAATAACCTTACCAACCAGTCAACAATACAGTCACCCCCTTTTTTAATAAATTCCACTGCAATACCATCCAAACCTGCTGCCTTGCCGGCTTTCATCTTCCGCAAAGCTTTTACTACCTCTTCTCTGTTTACCAAATCATTTTCCCTAACCCTCTCACTTTGCACACCACCTCGACCAAAACACCCTATATCTGCCACTCTGTCATCAGACACATTCAACAAACCTTCAAAATACTCATTCCATCTCCTTCTCACATCACCACTACTTGTTATCACCTCCCCATTTACGCCCTTCACTGAAGTTCCCATTTGCTCCCTTGTCTTACGCACACTATTTACCTCCTTCCAGAACATCTTTTTATTCTCCCTAAAATTTACTGATAGTCTCTCACCCCAACTCTCATTTGCCCTTTTTTTCACCTCTTGCACCTTTCTCTTGACCTCCTGTCTCTTTCTTTTATACTTCTCCCACTCAATTGCATTTTTTCCCTGCAAAAATCGTCCAAATGCCTCTCTCTTCTCTTTCACTAATACTCTTACTTCTTCATCCCACCACTCACTACCCTTTCTAAACAGCCCACCTCCCACTCTTCTCATGCCACAAGCATCTTTTGCGCAATCCATCACTGATTCCCTAAATACATCCCATTCCTCCCCCACTCCCCTTACTTCCATTGTTCTCACCTTTTTCCATTCTGTACACAGTCTCTCCTGGTACTTCCCCACACAGGTCTCCTTCCCAAGCTCACTTACTCTCACCACCTTCTTCACCCCAACATTCACTCCTCTTTTCTGAAAACCCATACTAATCTTCACCTTAGCCTCCACAAGATAATGATCAGACATCCCTCCAGTTGCACCTCTCAGCACATTAACATCCAAAAGTCTCTCTTTCGCACGCCTGTCAATTAACACGTAATCCAATAACGCTCTCTGGCCATCTCTCCTACTTACATAAGTATACTTATGTATATCTCGCTTTTTAAACCAGGTATTCCCAATCATCAGTCCTTTTTCAGCACATAAATCTACAAGCTCTTCACCATTTCCATTTACAACACTGAACACCCCATGCATACCAATTATTCCCTCAACTGCCACATTACTCACCTTTGCATTCAAATCACCCATCACTATAACCCGGTCTCGTGCATCAAAACCGCTAACACACTCATTCAGCTGCTCCCAAAACACTTGCCTCTCATGATCTTTCTTCTCATGCCCAGGTGCATATGCACCAATAATCACCCACCTCTCTCCATCAACTTTCAATTTTACCCATATTAATCGAGAATTTACTTTCTTACATTCTATCACATACTCCCACAACTCCTGTTTCAGGAGTATTGCTACTCCTTCCCTTGCTCTTGTCCTCTCACTAACCCCTGACTTCACTCCCCAGACATTTCCAAACCACTCTTCCCCTTTACCCTTGAGCTTCGTTTCACTCAGAGCCAAAACATCCAGGTTCCTTTCCTCAAACATACTACCTATCTCTCCTTTTTTCACATCTTGGTTACATCCACACACATTTAGGCACCCCACTCTGAGCCTTCGAGGAGGATGATCACTCCCCGCGTGACTCCTTCTTCTGTTTCCCATTTTAGAAAGTTAATACAAGGAGGGGAGGATTTCTGGCCCCCCGCTCCCGTCCCCTCTAGTCGCTTTCTACGACACGCGAGGAATACGTGGGAAGTATTCTTTCACCCCTATCCCCAGGGATAATATACATATACATATACATATACACACACACACACATACACACACATACGCACATACACACACACACACACACACACACATACATATATATACATATGAAAAATGTAAGAAACAATTTAGAAAACAAACTTTTAGCTTGAAATGAATGAAAAGAATGAATGTCACATAATGGTTCAACCTCTGGCTATGGAAAAGGAAATGTACAATTTATTCACACAAACGTCAATAGCAGTTCTCATCAATTTCACCACTGTATCAATAAGCTTCAATGTCTAAGCTACATTTTTCTCCAACTTCACTATTTTCTTGTCAAAAACACCATGCATGAAAACTATCACTCCAGTAACACAACTATAAACATTTACTTCCCCTTTAAAAGTTCTGGGGAAGTCTGTCTCGATACACTGCGGCGAGGCGACGCGACGCTGACACAATCACTGTCACAATATCACTTCTGCCTCCTCAAGTCAATCTCTCAGCCACAGTGCAGGCCTTCATCGTCGAAATCGGTCTTGCCTTCAGACGTCCTATCGATGTCTTTCCGTATCATCTTCGACCTTCTGGTAACATAACTGCTTCTTGTCCAGGAAAATGCCTTCCAGCTTGTACACCAACATATACCTAACGGTCTTGAATATGTCCTTCACTAGTTCGAGGTGGTCGTTCGAGTTAATTGGTCATCCAAATCCTTCAGACACATATACATCCTCCGTGTATGAATGATAATGATAATGAATGATAATGATTATAATGATAATACTAGTAATAATAATAATAATAATGATGATGATAATAATAATACTAATACTAATAATAATAATAATAATAATAATGGTAATAATAGTAATAATAATAATAATAATAATAATAATAATAATAATAATATTAATAATATTAATAATAATATCAATAGTAATAATAATGACGATAATGATAATAATAACAATAATGTATATTTCTTATCTCGGGATTCCATTCTATCTATTTGACGTTTCAGCACCGCTTAGGAAGTCGTCCACGTTCACCTGGCAGGATCATAGTTCATAATGTGTTGTGGCATTATTCGTCTGTGCGAGGAGTGGGCCGGGCAAGTGAACAGCAGGTGTATGGGGTCATCAGTGAGGAAGTTGCATCGTGAACACGTAAGATCTCTGAGTGTGTTAACTCTGCTTGCGGTCATGGGCGGGTGTGTGACGTCTAGAATGTGGAGGAGAAAGTGTTGTTCGTGTGTGTCTGGGGGTCATGTTTTCAAACTGATGTGTTGCTGGGCTGGTGTTTAAGACTAAACTTGGTGGGTGAGGGTGAGAGTGGGGATGTTTAGTGCTGGTCAGTTTACTTCAGTGGTCGTATGTTCTGTCTCTGCAATACTTACTGAGAGTGCGGATATCTGTGAGGTAGGGCCAGACTTTCCATTTTCTGTTGGGGATTTGTGGTTAATTATAGAATGGTTTGTGTGGGAGGAGCTCAGCGCTGTTGCAGAGAATTGTGTGTCGAACACATTTAGTTGAGATTGTATTTGGAAGAGATATGTGTCACTGTGCAAGTGTTGAGCGTTTTTGGGTTCGTAGGCAGAAAGTGCTCTGTTCTGAGCGCTCTGTTTGGTGTGGTTTGCAGTCCGGTTGCGTTGCCTTGAGAGGTTTGAAGATCGGGCAGGTGAGGCGCAATTTAGAGTGGAGCGAATGAACCGCCTTTGGAGGATACGGAGGGACTCTTTTTCTCCGCCAGATCTGTTGCCATGGATGGTTCTTAGGGTAACTGGTTTGTGTGTTGCTTTTACGTTGATTTTACTGGCGTGCGTAGCGAGTGTCATGTGTGTGTCTGATGTGATGCCTAAAATGGTCGGTGCTTCGTTAAGTAAGAGTTGTCCATTCAGCGAGTGTGTGTCTCGAGTTATAAGGGTGATCTAAGAGGTCTCTGGAGATTCAGATACTCTCTCCTGGTGAACCATCGTTCCAGTTGTGTAATCTAGTGCTGTATGCCTGGTGCTGTTGCTGTGTTTATGATTGTGAGTCGTCTACACAGTAGAGGACATTTATATGGTCAGCAGTTTTGTTGAACATTTGGGTGATCTCTTCAATATATCACTTGCTAATGGTCTAGAACAACGAAATTCTGCCAGTGTATCACCGATATGTAATATATGTGATAATTGCCGTGAAATTATCGTCCAATTACTTTATCGTCTTCCTCAATTTCACTACAGTTGTATATGACTTCATGTTACTAAAACTCATTCGCCAAACGTTTTTCAAACTTGGTTCTCGACGAAATCTCTCATTTCTGACAAATCTTCTTGATTTCTGTTATGAAATAATCAATATAAATGATGGAAGTAAAACAAATGACGTCATATATTTAGGTTATCACAAGAAACGTTCGATAATGGAAAATGGCTGACTGTCCGTGAACACAAGGCGAGGTTACATGTTCAATGTTTTTGTTCAATATTGCCTGGCAACCCCAGTGTTCAATATTGCCTGGCAACCCCAGTGTTCAATATTGCCTGGCAACCCCAGTGTTCAATATTGCCTGACAACCCCAGTGTTCAATATTGCCTGGCAACCCCAGTGTTCAATATTGCCTGACAACCCCAGTGTTCAATATTGCCTGGCAACCGCAGTGTTCAATATTGCCTGGCAACCCCAGTGTTCAATATTGCCTGACAACCCCACTGCTCAATATTGCCTGGCAACCCCAGTGTTCAATATTGCCTGACAACCCCAGTGTTCAATATTGCCTGGCAACCCCAGTGTTCAATATTGCCTGGCAACCCCAGTGTTCAATATTGCCTGGCAACCCCAGTGTTCAATACTGCCTGGCAACCCCAGTGTTCAATATTGCCTGACAACCCCAGTGTTCAATATTGCCTGGCAACCCCAGTGTTCAATATTGCCTGGCAACCCCACTGCTCAATATTGCCTGGCAACCCCAGTGTTCAATATTGCCTGGCAACCCCAGTGTTCAATATTGCCTGGCAACCCCAGTGTTCAATATTGCCTGGCAACCCCAGTGTTCAATATTGCCTGGCAACCCCAATGCTCAATATTGCCTGGCAACCCCAGTGTTCAATATTGCCTGGCAACCCCAGTGTTCAATATTGCCTGGCAACCCCAGTGTTCAATATTGCCTGGCAACCCCAGTGTTCAATATTGCCTGGCAACCCCAGTGTTCAATATTGCCTGGCAACCCCAGTGTTCAATATTGCCTGGCAACCCCAATGCTCAATATTACCGGTCATACATGAGCCACATTGCCACATATTGATACTCATTGCCAACCATATGTCGGAATGGAAAGTGCAAGAGTCAGTGTTGCTGTAGGCGTCAGTACAGTGTGTGTGTGTGTGTGTGTGTGTGTGTGTGCGTGTGTGTGTGTGTGTGTGTGTGTGTGTGTGTGTGTGTGTGTGTGTGTGTGTGTGTGTGTTCTGAGATTTGTATTCTCATATTGTGGCTGGTACAATTATCCCTACGCCTTGGATTAACGAAAAGACTTTAAGCTTTATCTAAAGTATATATTGCTATCCTGAAGTATGGGATTCTGGCCCTCCCAATAATCTTGACCATAGCCGTTACCTTCATATTTGTAGTGATTTCCAAAAAATTTGAACCAATGTAATTTCAAAGCACCTCAGAATCACTCTGAGACATTCATGCAAAATTCTGAGGTAAATGCATGTCTAGCAGTAATTCTGCCCACAAAACTACATTATAAGATCGTATTTTCTACTCTTCTCTCCTTCATGTGTTGTTCATGAATGACTATGATACAGGTGGCACAACCTTCACAGGTTCCCTTGGAGACAGGTGCTCTCACTAACTGGCGTAAACAGCTTGGTCGTGTTACTTCGAATTGCTCCACACCGACGACAACATGGCAGCCATCTGACCACGGCAATGTTTACTTAGTCAGTATTTCCAGCGTCAATGTTGTCCAATGATGCTCCATTATGTTGTTGTGTGACTGAGTCTAAACAGTAGAGATTAATGGTCTAGCCTGTGGATGGTCAGGCCTTTGGATGGTCAAGCCTCTGGATGGTTAAGCCTCTGGATGGACAAGCCTCTGGACGGTCAAGCCTCTGGATGGTTAAGCCTCTGGATGGTCAAGCCTCTGGATGGTCAAGCCTCTGGATGGACAAGCCTCTGGATGGTCAAGCCTCTGGATGGTTAAGCCTCTGGATGGTCAAGCCTCTGGATGGTCAAGCCTCTGGATGGACAAGCCTCTGGACGGTCAAGCCTCTGGATGGTCAAGCCTCTGGATGGTCAAGCCTGTGGATGGTCAGGCTCCTGGATGGTCAAGCCTCTGGATGGTCAAGCCTCTGGATGGACAAGCCTCTGGATGGTTAAGCCTCTGGATGGACAAGCCTCTGGATGGTCAAGCCTCTGGATGGTCAAGCCTCTGGATGGTCAAGCCTCTGGATGGACAAGCCTCTGGATGGTCAAGCCTCTGGATGGTCAAGCCTCTGGATGGTCAAGCCTCTGGACGGTCAAGCCTCTGGATGGTTAAGCCTCTGGATGGTCAAGCCTCTGGATGGTCAAGCCTCTGGATGGTCAAGCCTCTGGATGGTTAAGCCTCTGGATGGACAAGCCTCTGGATGGTTAAGCCTCTGGATGGTTAAGCCTCTGGATGGTCAAGCCTCTGGATGGACAAGCCTCTGGATGGTCAAGCCTCTGGATGGTCAAGCCTCTGGATGGTCAAGCCTCTGGATGGTCAAGCCTCTGGATGGTTAAGCCTCTGGATGGACAAGCCTCTGGATGGACAAGCCTCTGGATGGTCAAGCCTCTGGATGGTTAAGCCTCTGGATGGACAAGCCTCTGGATGGTTAAGCCTCTGGATGGACAAGCCTCTGGATGGACAAGCCTCTGGATGGTCAAGCCTCTGGATGGACAAGCCTCTGGACGGTCAAGCCTCTGGATGGTCAAGCCTCTGGATGGTCAGGCTCCTGGATGGTCAAGCCTCTGGATGGTCAAGCCTCTGGATGGACAAGCCTCTGGATGGTCAAGCCTCTGGATGGTCAAGCCTCTGGATGGTTAAGCCTCTGGACGGTCAAGCCTCTGGATGGTCAAGCCTCTGGATGGTTAAGCCTCTGGATGGTCAAGCCTCTGGATGGTCAAGCCTCTGGATGGTCAAGCCTCTGGATGGACAAGCCTCTGGACGGTCAAGCCTCTGGATGGTTAAGCCTCTGGATGGACAAGCCTCTGGATGGTTAAGCCTCTGGATGGTCAAGCCTCTGGATGGTCTAGCCTCTGGACGGTCAAGCCTCTGGATGGTCAAGCCTCTGGATGGTCTAGCCTCTGGATGGTCAAGCCTCTGGATGGTCAAGTCTCTGGATGGTTAGACGTAACATGTGCCACAGTGGATGGGACCGGTACTGTCATCTATATTAACGTTCTTCGAAGTGGACTGAATTATACGATCAGTATTAGCGGACGAGACTAAAATGGGAACATGGCTCATAACCGAGCGATCTACACTTCATACTGACGAACTCACAGATGCACTGGGCTCACAGGTGACAAGTGAAATGTAACATTCATAAGTGCAATATTTTACATACCTGCTGTAATACTGAAAAGACAAGCTGTAATAAGAATTCTGTTGAGCTACAGAAGATAAAGAAGGAAAACGACGTGAGTGTCACCTACAGCCAAGCCAGCAGTGCGCATGAGCAGGGGAAAAGGGTGAACACAATTCTTGGATTCATTGGTAAAGATTCTGAATTTTAGTTCTGTGAAATTATCCTCACTCTTAACATCTCACTGGTGCGTCCCTATCTTGAGTGCTGTATTCAGTTTTTGGCCAACCTGTTCGAGCGAGGTGTAGAGAGAATACAAAGAGAGCACAGAGACGAGCGACCTAGAGAAACAAAACTTATGAAAGCCATGTCATTCTATCAAATCTGTTCACCTTAGAAAAGAGGTTCAGAGGCGATCTGATGCAAGTATTCAAAACCATTAAAGGCTTCGATAATTTTGATCTAACACGCCACGTAACCACAGAATCATCTGAATACACTTGTAGAAATGGATGCAAACTTGTGAGCAAACATTTTACCCTGAATGTGGTGAAGCGCTCTGTCTTCTATAGGACTGTTAACATATGACATTATATACCAATTAGAGTAGTTCAAGGCAGTTCTATAGATAGGTTGAAGCACATACTCGATAAATATTTTCTTTCAAATTCATGGCTGACACTGTTTCCATCTTCCTAGCCACACGAAGGGGTTGCAGTCTTTTCTTTTTGGAAACTGTGCATTTTTACTCCTGTCACCTCTTACCAGTCCATCAGTTTCTGTTTTCTTCCACTATCACAAGCAGCCTCGTTGGAAATCAATGGTCTGCTGCTGCTGTTTGAATTAATTTACATTTATTTTGTATTTTGTATTTCATATGTATTCATTTGCCGTTGGTAGTCGTGTAGGGAGCTGGAGAAAGAACTGCTCCTTGGGCAACTCCATTATAGAGAAAAAGCTTTAGAGGTGAAGGCATTAGCAGTGACTAGCATAGCGGTCGGCTATGAAATTCGCCAACCACACATTGCTCTTGTGTCACCTGGATGGTGGTGTGAAGTATCATTGGCAACGTGATGTACCTGGGGACAGTGGAAAATGCTTAGTTGATGTGTGATACCTTCAATATTGTGTGGAACAGGGGAGTTAATTGGTTGAAGCCATAAAAGGCATGTTGTGTGACGTCAGTGTGTAGAGTGGGGGTAGAATGGTTGGGTCTGAGGACATATTGTGCAAATTTACTTGATTCTGTCATGGATCAGTTTTTCAGTTTTGATACTGAAGACAGAACTGATAAAGGGAAATAAGAAGAGAGAGATCGGTGTGGTTTGCAGGGCTTTAGAACTTACATTATGATGCCAAAATTCCAGATGTCATGGATTTTGTTGTTTGGACAGAGGTGGTTGAAGATATCTGTCAGTGCCGAGATTAAAACTGGGCCTTCGTGTCATACATGAAAGACTGATGTGTTGCGAGAGCTTGTTGCAGGTGAGTTCTTTTAGGATTTGATCGCATTACTTGCATCAGCGAGAGTGAAGGATGGATGAGAAATCGTTTCTAAATGTATTTTGTGTTGGTTATTTCATGATTTTCATGTTTAGGGGCGAGGTGGTTCGTGGTTGATTTTTGAGTAGTATTTCAGGAGTATGTTTGTGTGTTTTCTGGGAGGAAGGATGGTATTCGAATGGATCAAGAGCATTTCATGAGTTGAAACTGGAGTGGTTCAGGAAGCGTTGATCTCTAACGCGTGCCAGAAATGGTTACTGTGGGTCTTGTGGTTCATTGTGTTGAAGGAAGGAATGCCAGTTTGTAGTTTCTTTCAATGATCAGGTTTGTATAGTATTACTGAGAGTTTGAATTTGTGTTTTGATTGTAGTAATGGTGGATGGTTTTTTTCTTAGCTGACCACTGTTTTATGGGATGTGTAACTTGTGGGGAAATGTTTGGGTTATGTTTCTTTATAGGTCTCCGTGGTATGTGATATTTGCTGACCTGGTTGAAGATGCTAATGAATTTTGAGACTAGATCAATATAGGAATGGGATGTCCTTAAAACTCAAAATTTGGAACTTTGCTTCTATGCTCTATACTCACTCATGATCTTTCTTCTCATGCCCAGGAGCATAGGCACCAATAATCACCCATCTCTCTCCATCAGCTTTCAGTTTTACCCACATCAATCTAGAATCATCATTATTATTACTGACATTATCAACATCAGGAATATTGTTTGTTCTCCTCCCACACAGAACGTGTACAGTTTGTACTTGATCCCACTGAAGAAAGCTGAGGCTCCTCCGGTCATTCACTTTCATCTGACGTTACTTTTTGAAAGAAATTATCATCGTCAGATGAAGTTACTTTATCAATGGTAATCAAACGGCAACGAGTTACCTGGCATAGATCCGTATGGCTAAATTAGTAGGAAAAGTCTAGTCTTCTTAAGTCTTCCACCCAGAAGGGCACATCGTGGCCACAACAATTGATATTCCATCACAAAATCGTCTCGAGTAAATACGACTTGTAAACACATTGCCCTAAAAACACAATACAAGAGAACACAATAAACTATCTTAATGGTGAAAATTGTCAAGTTGTGGATAAATTTTAGAATGGGACCGTAAAAAGTAAATAGAAAATTGCTCTTGCAGGAAAAAGGAAATGAAAAAGATGCAATTACCAGCAGGATAATGACTCTTCCTTGCACACTTCGCCTTCAGTCATCAGTATTCATTAACGTGGCTGCAGGAGATGTGGGGAGTTGGTGGCTGCCACACCTCAGCAGCCTGGGGTTCTGGCTGCCTCTCACGGCGAAGATGTGGGTCATGAGGACTTGGGTGGCTTGTGAGGACTGTACGTCTGTGGTGAGTGACTTGAGTGGCTTTTGAGGACCCTGCGTCTGTGGTGAATGACGATTGGCTTTTGAGGACCCTACGTCTGTGGTGAGTGACCTGCAAGAGGAATGCATTGTTCATGAGAAGTCTGGGTAGTGTGTGAGGGCAAGATGGTTATGGTGAGGGACATGACAGCTGCTGCAGCCCACACCTGGTGAGAGCGACACATTGGGTGGTGAGGGAGGTGGGTGGCTGGTGTGGGTGACATGTTGGAGCTGCATTATGTGCTCGGTTTGTAAGGACCATATCCTGGAGGTGAGGGACCTGGGTGTTCAGTAAGGGCCTTACTTACGTATGTTATGAGCTACTTTGGTTTACCGAGACAGAGATTCAGGGTCCAAAGACAAAGGTCTGGAGACCAAGTTATAGGCGATAATAATGAATATGACCCTGATGTAACCTTACAGGTGAACTGTATGCTGGTCCAGCATGGTTAGGGCCTTATCCGGCATGGCTGAGACCTAATGTGGCATAGTTGAGTACTGGTCTAGAAAGACGTGGACTTGGTCAGAGGTTTGGTTCAGCAAGCTCGACGTCTGGTCCAACCAAGATGTTGTCTAATCTACCAAGGATGCAGCCGAGGACGAGCCTAACAAGGTTAAGGCCTAGTGCAACAAGACTCAAGCCTAGTACAACAAGGTTAAGGCTTGTGTATAAGTCCCTACAATAACCTGAGACTTCTGGAGCCTACAAGTTCTTGTAGCATTCATCGGTAATGATACACATAACATGTAACGCCGCTGAAGAGATACCCAAGGCACCTCACTGTAGCAATCTCGTCTCAGGGACCTGCTTCACTTAGTCTAGAAGTCGAATGATAATAAGATTGAAGACGTTCGTGTGTATTGCAATGAATGTGAAAAACGGGATTCAAGATTCAGCAATTAACACATATTCTGGTTAGTAATTGCTGAGAAATATAAATATATATATATATATATATATATATATATATATATATATATATATATATATATATATATATATATATATATATATATATATATATATATATATATATATATATATATATATATATATATATATATATATGAGAGTTGGGGTGAGAGAGTATCATTAAATTTTAGGGAGAATAAAAAGATATTCTGGAAGGAGGTAAATAAAGTGCGTAAGACAAGGGAACAAATGGGAACTTCAGTGAAGGGCGCAAATGTGGAGGTGATATCAAGTAGTGGTGATGTGAGAAGGGGATGGAGTGAGTATTTTGAAGGTTTGTTGAATGTGTTTGATGATAGAGTGGCAGATATAGGGTGTTTTGGTCGAGGTGGTGTGAAAAGTGACAGGGTTAGGGAATATGATTTGGTAAACAGAGAAGAGGTAGTAAAAGCTTTGCGGAAGATGAAAGCCGGCAAGGCAGCAGGTTTGGATGGTATTGCAGTGGAATTTATCAAAAACGGGAGTGACTGTATTATTGACTGGTTGGTAAGGTTATTTAATGTATGTATGACTCATGGTGAGGTGCCTGAGGGTTGGCGGAATGCGTGCATAGTGCCATTGTACAAAGGCAAAGGGGATAAGAGTGAGTGCTCAAATTACAGAGGTATAAGTTTGTTTAGTATTCCTGGTAAATTATATGGGAGGGTATTGATTGAGAGGGTGAAGGCATGTATAGAGCATCAGATTGGGGAAGAGCAGTGTGGTTTCAGAAGTGGTAGAGGATGTGTGGATCAGGTGTTTGCTTTGAAGAATGTATGTGAGAAATACTTAGAAAAGCAAATGGATTTGTATGTACAATTTATGGATCTGGAGAAGGCATATGATAGAGTTGATAGAGATGCTCTGTGGAAGGTATTAAGAATATATGGTGTGGGAAGAAAGTTGTTAGAAGCAGTGAAAAGTTTTTATCGAGGATGTAAGGCATGTGTACGTGTAGGAAGAGAGGAAAGTGATTGGTTCTCAGTGAATGTAGGTTTGCGGCAGGGGTGTGTGATGTCTCCATGGTTGTTTAATTTGTTTATGGATGGGGTTGTTAGGGAGGTGAATCCAAGAGTTTTTGAAAGAGGAGCAAGTATGAAGTCTGTTGTGGATGAGAGAGCTTGGGAAGTGAGTCAGTTGTTATTCGCTGATGATACAGCGCTGGTGGCTGATTCATGTAAGAAACTGCAGAAGCTGGTGACTGAGTTTGGTAAAGTGTGTGAAAGAAGAAAGTTAAGAGTAAATGTGAATAAGAGCAAGGTTATTAGGTACATTAGGGTTGAGGGTCAAGTCAATTGGGAGGTAAGTTTGAATGGAGAAAACTGGAGGAAGTAAAGTGTTTTAGACATCTGGGAGTGGATCTGGCAGCGGATGGAACCATGGAAGCGGAAGTGGATCATAGGGTGGGGGAGGGGGCGAAAATCCTGGGAGCCTTGAAGAATGTGTGGAAGTCGAGAACATTATCTCGGAGAGCAAAAATGGGTATGTTTGAAGGAATAGTGGTTCCAACAATGTTGTATGGTTGCGAGGTGTGGGCTATGGATAGAGTTGTGCGCAGGAGGATGGATGTGCTGGAAATGAGATGTTTGAGGACAATGTGTGGTGTGAGGTGGTTTGATCGAGTAAGTAACGTAAGGGTAAGAGAGATGTGTGGAAATAAAAAGAGCGTGGTTGAGAGAGCAGAAGAGGGTGTTTTGAAATGGTTTGGGCACATGGAGAGAATGAGTGAGGAAAGATTGACCAAGAGGATATATGTGTCGGAGGTGGAGGGAACGAGGAGAAGTGGGAGACCAAATTGGAGGTGGAAAGATGGAGTGAAAAAGATTTTGTGTGATCGGGGCCAGAACATGCAGGAGGGTGAAAGGAGGGCAAGGAATAGAGTGAATTGGATCGATGTGGTATACCGGGGTTGACGTGCTGTCAGTGGATTGAATCAGGGCATGTGAAGCGTCTGGGGTAAACCATGGAAAGCTGTGTAGGTAAGTATATTTGCGTGTGTGGACGTATGTATATACATGTGTATGGGGGTGGGTTGGGCCATTTCTTTCGTCTGTTTCCGTGCGCTACCTCGCAAACGCGGGAGACAGCGACAAAGCAAAATATATATATATATATATATATATATATATATATATATATATATATATATATATATATACATTCTTATGAGTCCACGGGGAAAATGAAACACGAAAAGTTCCCAAGTGCACTTTCGTGTAATAATCACATCATCAGGGGAGACACAAGAGAGAAATATAACAGTCTGTTGATATACATCGAAGAGACGAAGCTAGGACGCCATTTGGTAAACATGTGATTGTCGAAAACATGTTTTTCAACTGACAATTGAGAGTTGAGTGTTTACCTGAGAGATGTGAGGGAAGTACTGGGTCGCTAATCCGCTGCTGATCCAAGTAGCCCATCAAAGATAGTACAACTCTCCTCTCATCCTTTGTCCCTTTATCCACAAATTAATTATCCTTGATGGACTTAAAGGGAGATGTGTGGCCCACGTTGGTGGACGGGGATAGCTGAGTGAGACGACCTTCCAAAGAGAGAGAGAGAGAGAGAGAGAGAGAGAGAGAGAGAGAGAGAGAGAGAGAGAGAGAGAGAGAGAGAGAGAGAGAGAGTAAAACGAAATACCGAGGGAGGAGCCGCCACACAGTCAGTAGAGTCTCCGCCAGACTCCAGGGATGATGGACGTGGGACGTGACACCAACTGAGCAAGTATGATGTAGTTTGAGTGAAATCCCGATGCAAAAAATTCTCCCCGGAAATGTGGAGGAAGATGTGTATTGCTGGCAGAGTGGGAAGTATAGAGTCGGTTGGCGGAGGAATATTGCAGATATTTGAGAGGTGGTAGTGAGAGGTTTGGAAAGATAGCGTTCAGGAGAGGTAAAGTGCTCTTAGCATGGGAGAAAGGTGGGAGAGATGGTGGGAGAGATGGTGGGAGAGATGGTGGGAGAGATGAAGTGTTGTAAGCAGTAGCAGAACAGAGATAGAACGGGGTCAGGACACGGACGAAGCAGACGAGACTAGAGGTGGAACTGGGAGGGAGAGAGACGGGCACCACGGACTGGGGACAAGACAGTGCGGAGAAAAGACAGCTCTGGGGGACGGGACAGTGCTAGGACGGGACAGTGGCTAGGACGAGACAGTGCTAGGACGGGACAGAAAGACGCTAGGCAGCGTGTGAAAGGACGGCGAGAGAGAGAGAGAGAGAGAGAGAGAGAGAGAGAGAGAGAGAGAGAGAGAGAGAGAGAGAGAGAGAGAGAGAGAGAGAGAGAGAGAGAGAGAGAGAGAGAGAGAGTTTACATGAGACAGACAGACAACAGCAGGCCTGATTGGCCCACAACTGGGTTGTCTGAGAAAAGAAAAAAGATTTAACTTAACAAAAAAAATGTTATTCCGCTCAGTATTTTTTCCAGTTATCACCGACTCCCCGCCGCTACACATTAGCCTTCTAGTGTCCCCGTTGCCGCTGTCGTTTATACGTTTGTTTATGGTGTTTTCCCAGTGTATACATAGATTAGAAAAATATTTTTCTAACGACTTTTGAAGATATATATAGTTTAGCATTCGCTACGTCTGACGGTAACTTATTCCAGTGCTCAACACACCTATAAAAGAAGCTTTTTCCCACGTCCGTACTACATCTTTTAGCTTTGAGTTTTATTCCTGGTGGCCATATTTTCTTGTATTTCGAAAAGATGTTCATGGTTTACTTTATCGAACTTGTTCAGAATTTTGAACACTTGGATTAAGTTACCGCGAAGCCTAAGTTTTTTAAGGGAGAAGAGATCCACTCGCTTTAGCCTCTCTTCGTATGTCAGATTTCTAAAGGATGGGATCAATTTTGTCGTATATCTCTGTACTTGTTCTAATCTTTCTTCGTCTTTTTTATAGTCTGGGGACCAAAATTGGACTGCATAGTGAAAGTATGGTCTCACTAGAGAATTTTAAATTGTGAGAATTGTTTCTGGTGTCTTATAATCTATGTTCCTGGCTATGAAACCTAACATATGGTTACCTCTTTTACTTGCTGCTTGACACTGTCTAGTGTCTTTCAAATTGTTGCGAATTAGAGAGTTTCCGAATAGTTTGTAGTCGTAACGTATATTTTTGTCTCCAAAGTGCATAGCTTTACACTTGTCAACATTGAACCTCATTTTCCATCTGTCTGACCACTCTTCTAGTAAGTTAAGATCTCTTTTAATCATTTCGCACTCCCGCTTGTTTACAGCTCTACCTCCTAGTTTAGTATCGTCAAAGAGAGAGAGAGAGAGAGAGAGAGAGAGAGAGAGAGAGAGAGAGAGAGAGAGAGAGAGAGAGAGAGAGAGCAGCACGGGATGGTTGTAGGTGTAGACCGAGAGCTTGAGAGAATATCATTGTCAGCGCCATGAATGCAACGTCGTCTGATAGATCAAGTGCCATTTTGGAATATGGCTTGTCTCGTCAGCGGGAAGCGCCATCACACAGCTCCACCCCGACCATATCATCATCAAGATGAAAACCTTCACCCAGGGACTACGTGGAGGGGTCTCGCCTCGTCTTCCAGGCCAGGCGACACCAAACTGTCCACTTCAGGGAAGCCACGTCGGCATCACTATCCTAACATGAGGTGTTCCACAGGGCTGTGAGGCGAGGACGCTCAGCTTCCATAGCCTTATCAATGACGCCCTGAAGGACACACACCATCGCTGGAAGTACGTAGATGACTTCACCTTTGGCATCATTATCAACAACATAACTTCAGTGCCCATCACAACATCAACAACCTTCATACTACGACCAACAACGTCACCATCAACCACACCAACACTGTGATGATGGACCATCAACCACATCAACGCTATGATGATGCACATCAACCACATCAACACTGTGATGATGTACATCAACCAAAACCAACACTGTGATGATGGACCATCAACCACACCAACACTATGATGATGCACATCAACCACATCAACACTGTGATGATGTACATCAACCACACCAACACTGTGATGATGTACATCAACCAAAACCAACACTGTGATGATGGACCATCAACCACACCAACACTATGATGATGCACATCAACCACATCAACACTGTGATGATGTACATCAACCACACCAACACTGTGATGATGTACATCAACCAAAACCAACACTGTGATGATGGACCATCAACCACACCAACACTGTGATGATGCACCATCAACCAAACCAACACTGTCATGATGGACCATCAACCACACCAACACTGTGATGATGTACATCAACCACACCAACACTGTGATGATGGACCATCAACCACATCAACACTATGATGATGTACATCAACCACACCAACACTGTGATGATGGACCATCAACCACATCAACGCTATGATGAACTACATCAACCACACCAACACTGTGAAGATGGACCATCACCCACACCAACACTATGATGATGCACATCAACCACATCAACACTGTGATGATGTACACCAACCACACCAACACTGTGATGATGGACAATCAACCACACCAACACTATGATGATGCACATCAACCAAACCAACACTGTGATGATGGACCATCAACCACACCAACACTATGATGAGGCACATCAACCACACCAACACTATGATGATATACATCCACCACATCAATACTGTGATGATAGACTATCAACCACACCAACACTGTGATGATGTACATCAACCAAAACCAACACTGTGATGATGGACCATCAACCACACCAACACTGTGATGATGCACCATCAACCAAACCAACACTGTAATGATGGACCATCAACCACACCAACACTGTGAGGATGTACATCAACCGCACCAACACTGTGATGATGGAACATCACCACACCAACATTGTGATGATGTACATCAACCACACCAACACTGTGATGATGCACCATCAACCACACCAACACTGTGATGATGCACAATAACCACACCAACACTGTGATGATGTACATCAACCACACCAACACTGTGATGATGTACATCAACCACACCAAAACTGTGATGATGTACATCAACCACACTAACACTGTGATGATGTATATCAACCACACCAACACTATGATGATGTACATCAACCACACCAAAACTGTGATGATGTACATCAACCACACTAACACTGTGATGATGTATATCAACCACACCAACACTATGATGATGTACATCAACCACACAAAACTGTGATGATGTACATCAACCACACTAACACTGTGATGATGTATATCAACCACACCAACACTATGATGATGTACATCAACCACACCAACACTGTGATGATGTACATCAACCACACGAACACTGTGATGATGGACCATCAACCACACCAACACTGTGATGATGGACCATCAACCACACCAACACTCTGATGATGGATCATCAACCATAACAACACTGTGATGATGTACCATCAACCACACCAACACTGTGATGATGTACATCAACCACATCAACACTGTGATGATGGACCTTCAACCACACTAACACTGTGATGATGTACATCAAGAACATCAACACTGTGATGATGTTCATCAACCAAATCAACACTGTGATGATGGACCATCAACCACACCAAAACTGTGACGATGGACATCAACCACACCAACAATGTGATGATGGACATCAACCACACCAACACTGTGATAATGGACCAATAACCACATCAACACTGTGATGATGCACATCAACTACATCAACACTGTGATAATGCACATCAACCACATCAACACTGTGAGGATGTACATCAACGACACCAACACTGTGATGATGCACATCAAGAATATGATGATGGACCATGAACCACACCAACACTGTGATGATGGACCAATAACCACATCAACACTGTGATAATGCACATTAACTACATCAACACTGTGATAATGCACATCAACCACACCAACAATGTGATGATGGACATCAACCACACCAACACTGTGATGATGGACCATTAACCACACCAACACTGTGATAATGGACATCAACCATACCAACACTGTGATGATGGACCATCAACCACACCAACACTGTGATGATGGACATCAACCATACCAACACTGTGATGATGGACCATCAACCACACCAACACTGTGATGATGGACATCAACCACACCAACACTGTGATGATGGACCATCAGCCACACCAACACTATGATGATGTACATCAACCACATCAACACTGTGATGACGCACATCAACCACACCAACACTGTGATAATGGACCATCAACCACACCAACACTATGATGATGGACATCAACCACACCAACACTGTGATGATGGCCCATCAACCACACCAACACTATGATGATGCACATCAACCAAACCAACACTGTGATGATGGACCATCAACCACACCAACACTATGATGAGGCACATCAACCGCACCAACACTATGATGATATACATCCACCACATCAATACTGTGATGATAGACTATCAACCACACCAACACTGTGATGATGGCCCATCAACCACACCAACACTATGATGATGGACATCAACCACACCAACACTGTGATGATGGACCATCAACCACACCAACACTGTGATGATGCACCATCAACCAAACCAACACTGTAATGATGGACCATCAACCACACCAACACTGTGATGATGTACATCAACCGCACCAACACTGTGTTGATGGAACATCACCACACCAACATTGTGATGATGTACATCAACCACACCAACACTGTGATGATGCACCATCAACCACACCAACACTGTGATGATGCACCATCAACCACACCAACACTGTGATGATGCACAATAACCACACCAACACTGTGATGATGTACATCAACCACACTAACACTGTGATGATGTACATCAACCACATCGACACTGTGATGATGCACATCAACCACACCAACACTGTGATGATGTACATCAACCACACCAGCACTGTAATGATGTACATCAACCACACCAACACTGTGATGATGTTCATTGACCACAACGACACTGTGATGATGGACCATCAACCACACCAACACTGTGATGATGCTGTACATCAACCACACCAACACTGTGATGATGTACACCAACCACACCAACACTGTGATGATGGATCATCAAACACACCAACACTGTGATGATGTACATCAACCACACCAACATTTTGATGATGCACATCAACCAAACCAACACTGTGATGATATACATTAACCACACCAACATTGTGATGATGGACATCAACTACACCAGCACTCTGATGATGAATATCAACCACATAAAGACTGTGATGATGCACATTGACCACACCAAGACTGTGATGATGCATATCAACCACACCAACACTGTGATGATGCACATCAACCACATCAACACTCTGATGATGTACATGAACCACACCAACACTGTGACGATGCATATGAACCACACTAACACTGTGATGATGTTCATCAACCACAACGACACTGTGACGATGGACCATCAACCACACCAACACTCTGATGATGGTATACATCAACCACACCAACAATTTGTTGATCTACATAAACCATATCAACGCTCTGATGATGTTCATCAACCACATCAACACTGTGATGATGTACATCAACCACACCAACACTCTGATGATGCACATCAACCACACCAACACTCTGATGATGTACATCAACCACAGCAGCACTGTAATGATGTACATGACCCACACCAACACTGTGATGATGTTCATCAACCACAACGACACTGTGATGATGGACCATCAACCACAACAACACTGTGATGATGCTGTACATCAACCACACTGTGATGATGTACATCAACCACACCAACACTGTGATGATGGATCATCAAACACACCAACACTGTGATGATGTACATCAACCACACAACATTCTGATGATGCACATCAACCAAACCAAAACTGTGATGATGCACCATCAACCACACCAACATTATGATGATGTACATCAACCACACCAACACTCTGATGATGTATATCAACCACATAAAGACTGTGATGATGCACATCGACCACACCAACACTCTGATGATGCACATCAACCACACCAACACTGTGATGATGCACATCAACCACACCAACACTTGATGATGTACATGAACCACACCAACACTTGATGATGCACATCAACCACACAACACTGTGATGATGACTCACAATTGATGACGATCCACATCAACAATGTGATAATGGACCATCAACCACACCAACACTGTGATGATGCACATCAGCCACACCAACACTGTGATGATGGACCATCAACCACACCAACACTGTGATGATGGACATCAACCAACAACACTTGATGATGTACATCACACAACACGGAAAATACACAACACTGTGATGATGCACATCAACCACACAACACTGTGATGATGTACATCAACCACACCAACACTGTGATGATGTACATCAACCACATCAACACTGTGATGATGGACCTTCAACCACACCAACACTCTGATGATGCAAATCAACCACACCAACACTGTGATGATGTATATCAACCACACCAACACTGTGATGATGGACCATCAACCACACCAACATTGTGATGATGCACATCAACCACATCAACACTGTGATGATGTACATAAACCACACCAACGCTGTGATGATGCACATCAACCACACCAACACTGTGATGATGCACATCAACCACACCAACACTGTGATGATGGCCCATCAACCAAGCCAACACTGTGATGATGCACATCAACCACATCAACACTGTGATGATGTACATAAACCACACCAACACTCTGATGATGCACATCAACAACCAACACTGTGATGATGTACATCAACCACACCAACACTGTGATGATGTACATCAACCACACCAACACTGTCATGATGTACATCAACCACACCAAGACTGCGATTATGTACATCAACCACATCAACACTGTGATGATGCACATCAACCACAACAACACTGTGATGATGTACATGAACAACACCAACACTGTGATGATGAACATCAACCATATCAACACTCTGATGATGTACATCAACCACATCAACACTGTCATGATGTACATCAACCAAATCAACACTGTGATGGTGCACATCAACCACACCATCACTGTGATGATGTACATCAACCACACCAATACTATGATGATGTAATCAACCACACCAACACTCTGATGTACATCAACCACACCAATACTCTGAAGATGTACATCAACCACACGAACATTTTGATGATGCACAGCAACCACACCAACATTGTGATGATGTACATCAACCACACCAACACTGTGATGATGCACATCAACCACACCAACACTGTAATGATGCACATCAACCACACCAACACTCTGATGATGGACATCAATAACACCAACCCTGTGATGATGCACATCAACCACAAGAACACTGTGATGATGGACCATCAACCACACCAACATTGTGATGATGTACATCAGCCACATCAACACTGTGATGATGCACATCAACCACATCAACACTGTGATGATGAACATCAACCACACGATAACTCTTATGATGTACATCAACCACATCAACACTGTGATGATGCACCATCAACCACACCAACACTGTGATGATGCACATCAACCACACCAACACTGTGATGATGCACATCAACCACACCAACACTGTGATGATGCACATCAACCACACCAACACTGTGATGATGTACATCAACCGCGTCAACACTGTGATGATGTACATCAACCACATCAACACTGTGATGATATACATCAACCACACCAGCAGTGTGATGATGTACATCAACCACATCAACACTGTGACGTTGCACATCAACCACAACTACACTGTGATGATGTACATCAACCACACCAACACTGTGATGATGTACATAAACCACACCAACACTATGATGATGTACATTAGCCATATCAACACTGTGATGATGCACATCAACCACACCAACACTGTGATGATGTACATCAAGTGGGGTAATAAAGAGAGTGTGGTTGAGAAAGCAGAAGAGGGTGTTTTGAAATGGTTTAGTCACATGGAGAGAATGAGTGAGGAAAGATTGACCAGAGGATATATATGTTAGAGGTGGAGGGAACGAGGCGAAGTGGACGACCAAATTGGAGGTGGAAAGATGGAGTGAAAAAGATTTTGAGTGATCGGGGCCTGAAGATACAGGAGGGTGAAAGGCGTGCAAGGGAATAGAGTGAATTGGAACGATGTGGTATACCGGGGTCGACGTGCTGGTAATGGATTGAACCAGGGCATGTTAAGCGTCTAGGGTAAACCATGGAAAGTTCTGTGGGGCCTGGATGTGGAAAGGGAGTTGTGGTTTCTGTACATTATTACATGACAGCTAGTGACTGAGTGTCAACGAATGGGGCTTTTGTTGTCTTTTTCTAGCGCTACCTCGCACACATGAGGGGGGAGGGTGTTGTTATTCCATGTGTGGCCGGGTGGCGATGGGAATGAATAAAGGCAGACAGTATGAATTATGTACATGTGTATATATGTATATGGCTCTGTGTATATATATATATATATATATATATATATATATATATATATATATATATATATATATATATATATATATATATATATATATATATATATATATATATATATATATATATATATATATATATATATATATATATATATATATATATATCCCTGGGGATAGGGGATTAAGAATACTTCCCACGTATTCCCTGCGTGTCGTAGAAGGCGACTAAAAGGGGAGGGAGCGGGGGGCTGGAAATCCTCCCCTCTCGGTTTTTTTTTCAATTTTCCAAAAGAAGGAACAGAGAATTGGGCCAGGTGAGGGTATTCCCTCAGAGGCCCAGTCCTCTGTTCTTAATGCTACCTCGCTAATGCGGGAAATGGCGAATAGTTTGAAAGAAAGAAAGATATATATATATATATATATATATATATTTTTTTTTTTAATTTTCCAAAAGAAGGAACAGAGAAGAGGGCCAGGTGAGGATATTCCCTCAAAGACCCAGTCCTCTGTTCTTAACGCTAGCTCGCTATCGCGGGAAATGGCGAATAGTATGAAAAAAAAAAAAAAAAAATATATATATATATATATATATATATATATATATATATATATATATTTTTTTTTTTTTTTTTTTTTGCTTTGTCGCTGTCTCCCGCGTTTGCCGGGTAGCGCAAGGAAACAGACGAAAGAAATGGCCCAACCCACCCCCATACACATGTATATACATACGTCCACACACGCAAATATACATACCTACACAGCTTTCCATGGTTTACCCCAGACGCTTCACATGCCTTGATTCAATCCACTGACAGCACGTCAACCCCGGTATACCACATCGCTCCAATCCACTCTATTCCTTGCCCTCCTTTCACCCTCCTGCATGTTCAGGCCCCGATCACACAAAATCTTTTTCACTCCATCTTTCCACCTCCAATTTGGTCTCCCTCTTCTCCTCGTTCCCTCCACCTCCGACACATATATCCTCTTGGTCAATCTTTCCTCATTCATTCTCTCCATGTGCCCAAACCATTTCAAAACACCCTCTTCTGCTCTCTCAACCACGCTCTTTTTATTTCCACACATCTCTCTTACCCTTACGTTACTTACTCGATCAAACCACCTCACACCACACATTGTCCTCAAACATCTCATTTCCAGCACCTCCATCCTCCTGCGCACAACTCTATCCATAGCCCACGCCTCGCAACCATACAACATTGTTGGAACCACTATTCCTTCAAACATACCCATTTTTGCTTTCCGAGATAATGTTCTCGACTTCCAAACATTCTTCAAGGCTCCCAGAATTTTCGCCCCCTCCCCCACCCTATGATCCACTTCCGCTTGCATGGTTCCATCCGCTGCCAGATCCACTCCCAGATATCTAAAACACTTCACTTCCTCCAGTTTTTCTCCATTTAAACTCACCTCCCAATTGACTTGACCCTCAACCCTACTGTACCTAATAACCTTGCTCTTATTCACATTTACTCTTAACTTTCTTCTTTCACACACTTTACCAAACTCAGTCACCAGCTTCTGCAGTTTCTCACATGAATCAGCCACCAGCGCTGTATCATCAGCGAACAACAACTGACTCACTTCCCAAGCTCTCTCATCCCCAACAGACTTCATACTTGCCCCTCTTTCCAAAACTCTTGCATTCACCTCCCTAACAACCCCATCCATAAACAAATTAAACAACCATGGAGACATCACACACCCCTGCCGCAAACCTACATTCACTGAGAACCAATCACTTTCCTCTCTTCCTACACGTACACATGCCTTACATCCTCGATAAAAACTTTTCACTGCTTCTAACAACTTGCCTCCCACACCATATATTCTTAATACCTTCCACAGAGCATCTCTATCAACTCTATCATATGCCTTCTCCAGATCCATAAATGCTACATACAAATCCATTTGCTTTTCTAAGTATTTCTCACATACATTCTTCAAAGCAAACACCTGATCCACACATCCTCTACCACTTCTGAAACCACACTGCTCTTCCCCAATCTGATGCATGCCTTCACCCTCTCAATCAATACCCTCCCATATAATTTACCAGGAATACTCAACAAACTTATACCTCTGTAATTTGAGCACTCACTCTTATCCCCTTTGCCTTTGTACAATGGCACTATGCACGCATTCCGCCAATCCTCAGGCACCTCACCATGAGTCATACATACATTAAATAACCTTACCAACCAGTCAACAATACAGTCACCACCTTTTTTAATAATTTCCACTGCAATACCATCCAAACCTACTGCCTTGCCGGCTTTCATCTTCCGCAAAGCTTTTGCTACCTCTTCTCTGTTTACCAAATCATTTTCCCTAACACTCTCACTTTGCACACCACCTCGACCAAAACACCCTATATCTGCCACTCTATCATCAAACACATTCAACAAACCTTCAAAATACTCACTCCATCTCCTTCTCACATCACCACTACTTGTTATCACCTCCCCATTTGCACCCTTCACTGAAGTTCCCATTTGCTCCCTTGTCTTACGCACTTTATTTACCTCCTTCCAGAACATCTTTTTTTTCTCCCTAAAATTTAATGATACTCTCTCACCCCAACTCTCATTTGCCCTTTTTTTCACCTCTTGCACCTTTCTCTTGACCTCCTGTCTCTTTCTTTTATACATCTCCCACTCAATTGCATTTTTTCCCTGCAAAAATCATCTAAATGCCTCTCTCTTCTCTTTCACTAATACTCTTACTTCTTCATCCCAACACTCACTACCCTTTCTAATTAACCCACCTCCCACTCTTCTCATGCCACAAGCATCTTTTGCGCAATCCATCACTGATTCCCTAAATACATCCCATTCCTCCCCCACTCCCCTAACTTCCATTGTTCTCAACTTTTTCCATTCTGTACTCAGTCTCTCCTGGTACTTCCTCACACAAGTCTCCTTCCCAAGCTCACTTACTCTCACCACCCTCTTCACCACAACATTCACTCTTCTTTTCTGAAAACCCATACAAATCTTCACCTTAGCCTCCACAAGATAATGACCAGACATCCCTCCAGTTGCACCTCTCAGCACATTAACATCCAAAAGTCTCTCTTTCCCGCGCCTGTCAATTAACACGTAATCCAATAACGCTCTCTGGCCATCTCTCCTACTTACATAAGTATACTTATGTATATCTCGCTTTTTAAACCAGGTATTCCCAATCATCAGTCCTTTTTCAGCACATAAATCTACAAGGTCTTCACCATTTCCATTTACAACACTGAACACCCCATGTATACCAATTATTCCCTCAACTGCCACATTACTCACCTTTGCATTCAAATCACCCATCACTATAACCCGGTCTCGGGCATCAACACCACTAACACACTCATTCAGCTGCTCCCAAAACACTTGCCTCTCATGATCTTTCTTCTCATGCCCAGGTGCATATGCACCAATAATCACCCATCTCTCTCCATCAACTTTCAGTTTTACCCATATTAATCTAGAATTAACTTTCTTATATTCTATCACATAATCCCACAACTCCTGTTTCAGGAGTAGTGCTACTCCTTCCCTTGCTCTTGTCCTCTCACTAACCCCTGACTTTACACCCAAGACATTCCCAAACCACTCTTCCCCTTTACCCTTGAGCTTCGTTTCACTCAGAGCCAAAACATCCAGGTTCCTTTCCTCAAACATACTACCTATCTCTCCTTTTTTCATATCTTGGTTACATCCACACACATTTAGGCACCCCAATCTGAGCCTTCGAGGAGGATGAGCACTCCCCTCGTGACTCCTTCTTCTGTTTCCCATTTTAGAAAGTTAAAAAAATACAAGAGGGGAGGATTTTTGGGTAGTGAGTGGTGGGATGAAGAAGTAAAAGTATTAGTTAAAGAGAAGAGAGAGGCATTTGGACGATTTTTGCAGGGAAAAAATGCAATTGAGTGGGAGATGTATAAAAGAAAGAGACAGGAGGTCAAGAGAAAGGTGCAAGAGGTGAAAAAAGGGCAAATGAGAGTTGGGGTGAGAGAGTATCATTAAATTTTAGGGAGAATAAAAAGATGTTCTGGAAGGAGGTAAATAAAGTGCGTAAGACAAGGGAGCAAATGGGAACTTCAGTGAAGGGTGCAAATGGGGAGGTGATAACAAGTAGTGGTGATGTGAGAAGGAGATGGAGTGAGTATTTTGAAGGTTTGTTGAATGTGTTTGATGATAGAGTTGCAGATATAGGGTGTTTTGGTCGAGGTGGTGTGCAAAGTGAGAGTGTTAGGGAAAATGATTTGGTAAACAGAGAAGAGGTGGTAAAAGCTTTGCGGAAGATGAAAGCCGGCAAGGCAGCAGGTTTGGATGGTATTGCAGTGGAATTTATTAAAAAAGGTGTTGACTGTCAGTGGATTGAATCAAGGCATGTGAAGCGTCTGGGGTAAACCATGGAAAGCTGTGTAGGTATGTATATTTGCGTGTGTGGAGGTATGTATATACATGTTTATGGGGGTGGGTTGGGCCATTTCTTTCGTCTGTTTCCTTGCGCTACCTCGCA
>NC_092271.1:2918639-3001139 GCF_036320965.1 Panulirus ornatus | reverse complement strand
TTTCCAGCACATAAATCTACAAGCTCATCACTATTTCCATTTACAACACTGAACACCCCAAGTATACCAATTATTCCCTCAACTGCCACATTACTCAACTTTGCATTCTAATCACCCATTACTATAGCCCGGTCTTGTGAATCAAAACCACTAACACACTCATTCAGCTGCTCCCGGAGCACTTGCATCTCATGATCTTTCTTCTCATGCCCAGGTGCATATGCACCAATAATCACCCATTTCTCTCCATCAACTTTCAGTTTTACCCATATTAATCTAGAATTTACTTTCTTACATTCTATCACATACTCCCACAACTCCTGTTTCAGGAGTAGTGCTACTCCTTCCCTTGCTCTTCTCCTCTCACTAACCCCTGACCTTACTCCCAAGACATTCCCAAACCCCTCTTCCCCTTTACCCTTGAGCCGCGTTTCACTCAGAGCCAAAACACCCAAGTTCCTTTCCTCAAACATACTACCTATCTCTCCTTTTTTCACATCTTGGTTACATCCACACACATTCAGACACCCCAATCTGAGCCTTCGAGGAGGATGAGCACTCCCCGCGTGACTCCTTCTGTTTCACATTTCAGAAAGTTAATATACAAGGAGGGTAGGATTTCTGGACCCCCGCTAGCGTCCCCTCTAGTCGTCTTCTACGACACGCGAGGAATGCGTGGGAAGTATTCTTTCTCCCCTATCTCCAGGGATATATATATATATATATATATATATATATATATATATATATATATATATATATATATATATATATATATATATATATATATATATATATATATATATATATATATATATATACATATATATATATACATATATATAAATATATATATATATATATATATATATATATATATATATATATATATATATATATATATATATATATATATATATATATATATAGGAGCTCATGAGACATGTCGGCAAGCATGCTACTGCAGGCAGGAGTGAAGGTTGATGCAAACTTCAGATGGCAAAGAAACTGGAGGCACCACATCAGGCAAGAGGACGAGGCAGCTCCCGCCAGTCAAGAGGTACTGCTTGTGTCGACTTTCCCCAGCTATCACAAGCGTTGCGTTCCTGCTGGTGACCTTGCCGACAGAGTTCGAGGCCACACACCAGTAGACGCCGGCATCGTTGTCCTTCTTCGTGTGCAGCACCTTTAGAACAAGACAGCCAAACCATATTGGCTCGTTCCCTTCCGTGCTCAAGGGAGGTTCGGTCGTGCTCGAGGGTCGTTCGGTCGTGATCATGGGGACAACAGGAACTGACGTGTTATATTTTTTATCGAGGATGTAAGGCATGTGTACGTGCAGGAAGAGAGGAAAGTGATTGGTTCTCAGTGAATGTAGGTTTGCGGCAGGGGTGTGTGATGTCTCCATGATTGTTTAATTTGTTTATGGATGGGGTTGTTAGGGAGGTGAATGCAAGAGTTTTTGGAAAGAGGGGCAAGTATGAAGTCTGTTGGGGATGAGAGAGCTTGGGAAGTGAGTTAGTTGTTGTTCGCTGATGATACAGCGCTGGTGGCTGATTCATGTGAGAAACTGCAGAAGCTGGTGACTGAGTTTGGTAAAGTGTGTGAAAGAAGAAAGTTAAGATTAATGTGAATAAGAGCAAGGTTATTAGGTACAGTAGGGTTGAGGGTCAAGTCAATTGGGAGATGAGTTTGAATGGAGAAAAACTGGAGGAAGTGAAGTGTTTTAGATATCTGGGAGTGGATCTGTCAGCGGATGGAACCATGGAAGCGGAAGTGGATCATAGGGTGGGGGAGGGGGCGAAAATTCTGGGAGCCTTGAAGAATGTGTGGAAGTCGAGAACATTATCTCGGAAAGCAAAAATGGGTATGTTTGAAAAAATAGTGGTTCCAACAATGTTGTATGGTTGCGAGGCGTGGGCTATGGATAGAGTTGTGCGCAGGAGGATGGATGTGCTGGAAATGAGATGTTTGAGGACAATGTGTGGTGTGAGGTGGTTTGATCGAGTAAGTAACGTAAGGGTAAGAGAGATATGTGGAAATAAAAAGAGCGTGGTTGAGAGAGCAGAAGAGGGTGTTTTGAAATGGTTTGGGCACATGGAGAGAATGAATGAGGAAAGATTGACCAAGAGGATATATGTGTCGGAGGTGGAAGGAACGAGGGGAAGAGGGAGAACAAATTGGAGGTGGAAAGATGGAGTGAAAAAGATTTTGTGTGATCGGGGCCTGAACATGCAGGAGGGTGAAAGGAGGGCAAGGAATAGAGTGAACTGGAGCGATATGGTATACCGGGGTTGACGTGCTGTCAGTGGATTGAATCGGGGCATGTGAAGCGTCTGGGGTAAACCATGGAAAGCTGTGTAGGTATGTATATTTGCGTGTGTGGACGTATGTATATACATGTGTATGGGGGTGGGTTGGGCCATTTCTTTCGTCTGTTTCCTTGCGCTACCTCGCAAACGCGGGAGACAGCGACAAAGCAAAAAAAAAAAAAATATATATATATATATTTATATATACATATTTATGTATATATATATATATATATATATATATATATATATATATATATATATATATATATATATATATATATATATATATATATATATATATATATATATATATATATATATATACATATATATATATGCAAGAGGTGAAAAAGAGGGCAAATGAGAGTTGGGGTGCGAGAGTAACATTAAATTTTAGGGAGAATAAAAAGATGTTCTGGAAGGAGGTAAATAAAGTGCGTAAGACAAGGGAGCAGATGGGAACTTCAGTGAAGGGCGCAAATGGGGAGGTGATAACAAGTAGTGGTGATGTGAGAAGGAGATGGAGTGAGTATTTTGAAGGTTTGTTGAATGTGTTTGATGATAGAGTGGCAGATATAGGGTGTTTTGGTCGAGGTGGTGTGCAAAGTGAGAGGGTTAGGGAAAATGATTTGGTAAACAGAGAAGAGGTAGTAAAAGCTTTGCGGAAGATGAAAGCCGGCAAGGCAGCAGGTTTGGATGGTATTGCAGTGGAATTTATTAAAAAAGGGGGTGACTGTATTGTTGACTGGTTGGTAAGGTTATTTAATGTATGTATGACTCATGGTGAGGTGCCTGAGGATTGGCGGAATGCGTGCATAGTGCCATTGTACAAAGGGAAAGGAGATAAGAGTGAGTGCTCAAATTACAGAGGTATAAGTTTGTTGAGTATTCCTTGTAAATTATATGGGAGGGTATTGATTGAGAGGGTGAAGGAATGTACAGAGCATCAGATTGGGGAAGAGCAGTGTGGTTTCAGAAGTGGTAGAGGATGTGTGGATCAGGTGTTTGCTTTGAAGAATGTATGTGAGAAATATTTAGAAAAGCAAATGGATTTGTATGTATCATTTATGGATCTGGAGAAGGCATATGATAGAGTTGATAGAGATGCTCCGTGGAAGGTATTAAGATTATATGGTGTGGGAGGCAAGTTGTTAGAAGCAGTGAAAAGTTTTTATCGATGATATAAGGCATGTGTACGTGTAGGAAGAGAGGAAAGTGATTGGTTCTCAGTGAATGTAGGTTTGCGGCAGGGGTGTGTGATGTCTCCATGGTTGTTTAATTTGTTTATGGATGGGGTTGGTTGTTAGGGAGGTGAATGCAAGAGTTTTGGAAACAGGGGCAAGTATGAAGTCTGTTGTGGATGAGAGAGCTTGGGAAGTGAGTCAATTGTTGTTCGCTGATGATACAGCGCTGGTGGCTGATTCATGTGAGAAACTGCAGAAGCTGGTGACTGAGTTTGGTAAAGTGTGTGAAAGAAGAAAGTTAAGAGTAAATGTGAATAAGAGCAAGGTTATTAGGTACAGTAGGTTTGAAGGTCAAGTCCATTGGGAGGTAAGTTTGAATGGAGAAAAACTGGAGGAAGTAAAGTGTTTTAGATATCTGGGAGTGGATCTGGCAGCGGATGGAACCATGGAAGCGGAAGTGAATCATAGGGTGGGGGAGGGGGCGAAAATCTTGGGAGCCTTGAAGAATGTGTGGAAGTCGAGAACATTATCTCGGAAAGCAAAAATGGGTATGTTTGAAGGAATAGTGGTTCCAACAATGTTGTATGGTTGGGAGGCTTGGGCTATGGATAGAGTTGTGCACAGGAGGGTGGATGTGCTGGAAATGAGATGTTTGAGGACAATGTGTGGTGTGAGGTGGTTTGATCGAGTAAGTAATGTAAGGGTAAGAGAGATATGTGGAAATAAAAAGAGCGTGGTTGAGAGAGCAGAAGAGGGTGCTTTGAAATGGTTTGGGCCCATGGAGAGAATGAGTGAGGAAAGATTGACCAAGAGGATATATGTGTCGGAGGTGGAAGGAACGAGGTGAAATGGGAGACCAAATTGGAAGTGGAAAGATGGAGTGAAAAAGATTTTGAGTGATCGGGGCCTGAACATGCAGGAGGGTGAAAGGCGGGCAAGGAATCGAGTGAATTAGATCGATGTGGTATACCGGGGTTGACGTGCTGTCACTGGATTGAATCAAGGCATGTGAAGCGTCTGGGGTAAACCATGGAAAGCTGTGTAGGTATGTATATTTGCGTGTGTGGACGTATGTATATACATGTGTATGGGGGGGGTGGGTTGGGCCATTTCTTTCGTCTGTTTCCTTGCGCTACCTCGCAAACGCGGGAGACAGCGACAAAGAAAAAAAAAAAATATATATATATATATATATATTTCCATTGATTGAGAGGGTAAAGGCATGTACAGAGCATCAGGTTGGGGAAGAGCAGTGTGGTTTCAGAAGTGTTGGAGGATGTGTTAATTCGGTGTTTGCTTTGAAGAATGTATGTGAGATTTACTTAGAAGACAGATGAATATGTATGTAGCATTAATGAATCTGGAGAAGGCATATGATAGAGTTGATAGAGATGCTCTATGGAAGGTATCAAGAGTATATGGTGCGGCATTAAGTTGCTAGAAACTGTGAAATGTGATTACCAAGGATGGAACTACGTAGTGCCGGAATCTGAACAGGTCACATAGCTGACAAGAGAAGAAAAGAGAAGTCATAGACTTAGATAACTATTCCATCCCGAGGTAAACATGGTCAGGCCCACAACAAACCGTTGCTCCTCACTAATATATATATTTGAGAATGGAGTTTGGAAGTGTGAGTAGATTTGTTTCAGCCAATTGTTCGCTCGAAGATGATAATGCTCGAGAGAGCGGGTGAATGACTGGTGACGAGGTGGGGGGGGGGAGAGAGAGAGAGAGAGAGAGAGAGAGAGAGAGAGAGAGAGAGAGAGAGAGAGAGAGAGAGAGAGAGAGAGAGAGAGACCAGAACAGTCGTAACGTGTGAAGTTATCTCCCGAAGAAGGGGTCAACGGAGGAGAGTAAGCTAATGTTCCTCTTCTCTTGTCTTGTGGTTGTGGATCACAATCCACTCCCAGCGATGACTCAATGAGAGACACACGAACCTGGAACGGTAAATTACCGGTTAAACTTCCTCAGCCAATAAAATAAGAAGGATGAGCTATTCAGTTTGGTAATAAGTGAGCAGGTTTTATGAGAGAAAATTGGACTGAAATGTAGGCGTCCGGAGAGGGTGGCTGGCGTAAACTTCGCCCATCTGTTGATGATCTTGTCTCTAGTTGTGTCTTGGTTGTTGAAGAAGAGATTCAGTGCTACACATCCTCCTGTGTTCGGTTGTGGTCTGTATGTCGTCTGTCCGGATAAGACGGAGATTCCATGATATATAAACGCTGGATGTCTCTAATATCTTTGAGTACTTTTGGTTGAGATTTGCCATTTCTTGTGTTGCAATAATGGTTGTTCATGCTAGAGCTGGGTCAACCCTATTGGAGGGAAATAGTAGCGTGTCTGAAATGGACTTAAGCTAAGTCTGGTTTTGGTAATCCTTGTATTACGAGGAATTTCAAACTGTTTGTTAAGTATTTATGTGATCATTGTTAGCTGTAAGGTAATCCCGTCCATCCAACTCTCTCTCTCTCTCTCTCTCTCTCTCTCTCTCTCTCTCTCTCTCTCTCTCTCTCTCTCTCTCTCTCTCTCTCTCTCTCTCTCTCTCTCTCTCCCTCATAAATCCATTACAGTTCACCTGAGGAAAGCCAAGTAAATAGGAGCGGAATATATGTAGACCAAAACCTAAGGCTTAGAACCCTTAACTCGCATAAGTTGTTCCATTTCTTGGAATCATATGTGAAGTGACGAGACAACTGATCCTTCTGATATATCTTCCCTGACCATCAGCACTCAACACTACTATACCAGGGAACAGTTTGGTTCTGAGTTATCTCGTTGGCAGTGGCTGTAAGCGCCAGCGTTTCGAGAATGCAATTGTCTTCATACACCCAGCTCTACTACAAAGTCATTTGGTTAATTCCGTTCCCGAACTTACCTCTTGTTGAACGGGCAGCATTGCCTCACACAGACCCACTCCCCGGCTCAGGCATCGACGGGAGAGAGAACTCTGAGAACCACCTTCACCTCTGACACATCGATCCTCCATCCAAACAGGCAAAGGGTCGTGCTAAGGTATTAAGATGTACCACAGAACAAGGATTATTTAACTGACTCGGTGAACACGGCAAATATATTGGCGAGACAGACAGACAGACAGACGGAGAGACAAACAGACAGAGAGACAGAGAGACAGAGACAGAAAGACAGACAGACAGACGATTACAAGTTGCAGAGCTGAGATGGTTTGCTGCGTTGTATGGTTCATAGGATGGACCTAACTACACACTGAGAATATGAATGGTCATAGAAAAATGATTTCGAACACTTAGCGAAGTTGTTTTTTCCGGACTAGTTTATATATAATGACACTGACAGCTTTAATGACCCAGCCAGGCGATAAGCTTGAAGCTGAAATAACTAGTCACCAACCCACAAAGCTGTGAAGGGTGTGCAGATAAAACTCAGCCACAGAGACATGAACGATGATGTGAAACTTCATCGAAAGAAATGTAAGGGTTATCTTGGCTATACACCTACAGAACTGTGCAGACTCCAGGATGTGAGAGGTAAGATGATGCCCGTGGTAACGCACACACACACACACACACACACACACACACACACACGCACACACACACACACACACACACACACACACACACACACACACAAGGTGGTCTGATCGTTACCATATCATAACTTGAGTTACAATCTCGACTTCTCTGCTGTTCTGTACGCTTGTACTTCAGCCAGTGGGAGTAGCAAAGACAACACAAGATCCAGCCAGACACAATAGAGTCTTGTATGTTGCACTGACTGACTCACACAGCTGTTGCTAGGATCAGGAAGCACATCTTAATGCATAACATGATGTATAGCAACAAATATGGCGCCAGTGGATCTTTACAAGCCTCATCCTCTCTGACTAGCGCCTTCGACCTATATTTCGTGATAGCTGAGTCTCACAGAACTACATTTTTGCTTCATTGTGACACGGTAGGGCAAGAAAATGACCAAATAATCCTCAGACAACGTGTGTTCACTACACCGTCATGAAGCAATCAAGTTTCATTGAATATACGAATGACAGATTTCCTAAAAGCTGGTTAGAATAATGGGAATGCAATGATGGTGGAGGCAATCTAAAGGGAATTAGCAGCAAGCGCTTTAGCAGGTTGAAATGGTCTCATCTCACTGACCGAAAACGCCTAATATTAGCCAGACTCATCTGAATCACATAAGACTAGTGATGCCTACTAGAACACACTTACCAGCCAGAATTACTGAAAGCCATATCATCTACGTAGGAATAATTGGGTAAACTTAATTCTGATGAATTCCTTGATGAAGAGAAACATTCAGATGGTTAATTCACATGTAAAGCTTAGCGATGTACTATGAAAATTCACATCCACCCACTGCCCGCCACATCACACATGCATACACACACTTAAGCGTGTACACATACCTACACATATACTAAGACCTTGGAACAAACTCATAGAGACACATACATACACCCACGTGGGCACATACACACATACACGCTATATAGACAAGGACACATATGCAAACATTCTTAAACATACATACATACAACCATACTAAGTAGAGCAGTGGATGTCGTTCTTATTCACCAAAATAAAGGGCCTGAGTTCAAATACCAGTGAGGGCAGACGCCTCACAGCCAAACCAGCTGTTCATCTATTCTTTTGTAACCGGTCGATGAATTGGAGTCTAGCCGAAGCTGTGCTGTGTAAATTCCTTTGCTTAAATAAGGTTAAGAGGCGGCCAACATGGACGGGAGCTGGGGGTCGAAAACCCTCTCCTCCTTGACGTGTTACTGGGAACAGATGACGGATGGAAGCGGATCACTCACCCTCCTGAGGCTTGGTGTGTTGATGTGTGTGTATGTGGATGCAACCAGGAGAAAAGTACGAAGCCGCACGCAACGTTCACAGGGAGGAACTGATGTTTGAACTGTGAGAGAAACTATTCTTAAGTGGAAGGGGAAAGACTTGTTTGTGAATGTCCGAAGGGTAAACTCTGGGTTTAGTGTGACGACGTGAGCTATCAGAAAGAGGCAGTACTGATGAGGGGAATTGTCTCCACGAAACACATCGTGCCACAAGTATAGAACATATATATGCTAAACAAGATTGTATAAACATCCACCGAAGTGTAATTTCGCCTTCATACTATCATCACAGACAAGCGTGATCATCATATTATCTATCTATCTATCTAGATAGATAGATAGATAGATAGATAGATAGATACAACACAGTCACCCCCTTTTTTTTAATAAATTCCACTGCAATGTCATGCAAACCTGCCGCCTTGCCGGCTTTCATCTTCCGCAAAGCTTTCGCTACATCTCTGTTTTCCAAATCATTCTCCCTGACCGTCTCACTTTGCACACCACCTCTACGAAAACACCCTATATCTGCCACTCTATCATCAAACATTCAACGAATCTTCAAAATACTCACTCCATCTCCTTCTCATATCACCACTTCTTGTTATTACCTCCCCATTAGCCCCTTTCACCGATGTTTCCATTTGTTCTCTTGTCTTACTCACTTTATTTATCACTTTCAAAAACCTTTTTCATTTTCCCTAAAATTCAATGATACTCTCTCACCCCAACTCTCATTTGCCCTCTTTTTCACCTCTTACAACTTTCTCTTGACCTCCTGCATCTTTCTTTTATGCATCTCCCGGTCATTTGCACTATTTCCCTGCAAAACCCGTCCAAATGCCTCTCTCTTCTCTTCACTAATAATCTTACTTCTTCATCTCACCACTCACTACCCTTACTAATCTGCCCACCTCCCACGCTTCTCATGCCACAAGCATCTTTTGCGCACGCCATCAAAGCTTCCTTAAATACATCCCATTCCTCCCCCACTCCCCTTACCTCCTTTGCTCTCACCTTTTTCCATTCTGAATTCAGTCTCTCTCGGTACTTCCTCGCACAAGTTTCCTTCCCAAGCTCACTTACTCTCACCACTCTCTTCACCCGAACATTCTTTCTTTTTTTCTAAAAACCTCTACAAATCTTCACCTTCGCCTCCACAAGGCAATGATCAGATATCACTCTAGTTGCACCTCTCAGCACATTAACATCCAAAAGTTTCTCTCTCACGCGCCTATCAATTAACACGTAATCAAATAACGCTCTCTGCCTGTCTCTACTACTTACATACGTATGCTTATATATATCTCTTTTTTTAAACCAGTTGTTCCCAATCACCAGTCCTTTTTCAGCTCACAAGTCTACAAAGTCTTCAACATTTCCATTTACAACACTGAACACTCCATATACACCAATTATTCCCTCAACTGCCGCATTACTCAGCTTTGTATTCAAATCGCCGACCACTATCAAAGCTGCTAACACACTCACTCACTCTGCTGCTTCCAAAACACTTGCCTCTCATGATTTTTCTACTCATGCCCAGGTGCCTAGGCCCCAATAGTCATTCATTTCTCTCCATCCACTTTCAGTTTTACCCATATTAATGTATAGTTTACTTTCTTACACTCCATCACATACTCCAACAACTCCTGTTTCAAGAATAGTGCTACTCCTTCCTTTGCTCTTGTCCTCTCACCAACCCCTGACTTTACTCCCAAAACATTCCTAAACCACTCTTCCTCTTTACCCTTGAGCTTCGTTTTACTCAGAGCCTTGCGTCAAACGTACTATCTATCTATCCTGTTTCCTCATCTTGGTAACATCCACACACATTTAGACACACCAATCTGAGCCTTCGAGGAGGATGAACACTCCCCGCGTGACTCCCGTTTCCCATTTTATAAAGTTAGAGTACAAGGAGGGGAGGGATTCTAGCCCATCGCCTTCGTTCCCTTTCGCCGCCTTCTACGACACGCGGGGAATGCGAGGGAAGTATTCTTTCTCCCCTATCCCCAGGATCTGGAGAAGGCATACGATAGAGTTGATAGAGATGCTCTGTGGAAGGTATTAAGAATATATGGTGTGGGAGGCAAGTTGTTAGAAGCAGTGAAAAGTTTTTATCGAGGATGTAAGGCATGTGTACGTGTAGGAAGAGAGGAAAGTGATTGGTTCCCAGTGAAAGTAGGTTTGCGGCAGGGGTGTGTGATGTCTCCATAGTTGTTTAATTTGTTTATGGATGTGGTTGTTAGGGAGGTGAATGCAAGAGTTTTGGAAAGAGGGGCAAGTATGAAGTCTGTTGTGGATGAGAGAGCTTGGGAAGTGAGTCAGTTGTTGTTCGCTGATGATACAGCGCTGGTGGCTGATTCATGTGAGAAACTGCAGAAGCTGGTGACTGAGTTTGGTAAAGTGTGTGAAAGAAGAAAGTTGAGAGTAAATGCGAATCAGCGCAAGGTTATTAGGTAGAGTAGGGTTGAGGGTCAAGTCAATTGTGAGGTAAGTTAGAATTGAGAAAAAGTGGAGGCGGTAAAGTGTTTTAGATATATGGGAGTGGATCTGGCAGCGGATGGAACCATGGAAGCGGAAGTGAATCATAGGGTCGGGCAGGGGGCGAAAATTCTGGGAGCCTTAAAGAATGTTTGGAAGTCGAGAACATTATCTCGGAAAGCAAAAATGGGTATGTTTGAAGGAATAGTGGTTTCAGCAATGTTGTATGGTTGCGAGGCTAAGGCTATGGATAGAGTTGTGCGCAGGACGGTGGATGTGCTGGAAATGAGATGTTTGAGGACAATATGTGGTGTGAGGGGGTTTGATCGAGTAAGTAATGTAAGGGTAAGAGAGATGTGTGGAAATAAAAAGATTGTGGTTGGAAGAACAGAAGAGGGTGTTTTGAAATGGTTTGGTCACATGGAGAGAATGAGTGAGGAAAGATTGACAAAGAGGATATATGTGTCGAAGGTGGAGGGAACGAGGAAAAGTGGGAGACCAAATTGGAGGTGGAAAGATGGAGTGAAAAAGATTTTGAGTGATCGGGGCCTGAACATGCAGAAGGGTGAAAGGCGTGCAAGGAATAGAGTAAATTGGAACGATATGGTATACCGGGTTCGACGTTCTGTCAATGAATTGTACCAGGGCATGTGAAGCGTCTTGGGTAAACCATGGAAAGTTCTGTGGGGCCTGGATGTGGAAAGGGAGCTGTGGTTTCGGTGCATTATTACATGACAGCTAGAGACTAAGTGTGAACGAATGTGGCCTTTGTTGTCTTTTCCTAGCGCTATTCCATGTGTGGAGAGGTGATGATTGAAATGAATTAAGGCAGACAGTATGAATTATGTACATGTGTACATAATGATATGTCTGTGTGTGTATATATATGTATACGTTAAAATGTATAGGTATGTATATTTGCGTGTGTGGACGTGTATGTATATACATGTGTATGTTGGTGGGTTGGGCCATTCTTTCGTCTGTTTCTTTGCGCTATCTCGCTAACGCGGGAGACAGCGACAAAGGGAAATATATATATATATATATATATATATATATATATATATATATATATATATATATATATATATATATATATATTTTTATTTTTTTTATTATACTTTGTCGCTGTCTCCCGCGTTTGCGAGGTAGCGCAAGGAAACAGACGAAAGAAATGCCCCCCCCCCCCATACACATGTATATACATACGTCCACACACGCAAATATACATACCTACACAGCTTTCCATGGTTTACCCCAGACGCTTCACATGCCTTGATTCAATCCACTGACAGCACGTCAACCCCGGTATACCACATCGCTCCAATTCACTCTGTTCCTTGCCCTCCGTTCACCCTCCTGCATGTTCAGGCCCCGATCACACAAAATCTTTTTCACTCCATCTTTCCACCTCCAATTTGGATATATATATATATATATATATATATATATATATATATATATATATATATATATATATATTTATATATATATATATATATATATATATATATATATACATATATATATATATATATATATATATATATATATAAATATATATATATATATATATATATATATATATATATACCCATATATATATATATATATATATATATATATATATATATATATATATATATATATATATATATATATATATATATATATATATATATATATATATATTATCCCTGGGGATAGGGGATTAAGAGTACTTCCCACGTATTCCCTGCGTGTCGTAGAAGGCGACTAAAAGGGGAGGGGAGCGGAGGGCTGGAAATCCTCCCCTCTCATTTTTTTTTTTTTCTTTTTTTTTTTTTTTCCAAAAAAAAGGAACAGAGAATTGGGCCAGGTGAGGGTATTCCCTCAAAGGCCCAGTACTCTGTTCTTAACGCTACCTCGCTAATGCGGGAAATGGCGAATAGTTTGAAAAAAAAAAAAAAAATTGAAATATATATATATATATATATATATATATATATATATATATATATAATACCCTTTTTGCTTTCCGAGATAATGTTCTCGACTTCCACACATTCTTCAAGGCTCTCAGAATTTTCGCCCCCTCCCCCACCCTATGATCCACTTCCGCTTCCATGTTTCCATCCGCTGCCAGATCCACTCCCAGATATCTAAAACACTTCACTTCCTCCAGTTTTTCTCCATTCAAACTCACCTCCCAATTGACTTGACCCTCAACCCTACTGTACCTAATAACCTTGCTCTTATTCACATTTACTCTTAACTTTCTTCTTTCACACACTTTACCAAACTCAGTCACCAGCTTCAGCAGTTTCTCACATGAATCAGCCACCAGCGCTGTATCATCAGCGAACAACAACTGACTCACTTCCCAAGCATTCTCATCCCCAACAGACTTCATCCTTGCCCCTCTTTCCAAAACTCTTGCATTCACCTCCCTAACAACCCCATCCATAAACAAATTAAACAACCATGGAGACATCAC
This sequence comes from Panulirus ornatus, assembly GCF_036320965.1. NCBI lineage: Eukaryota > Metazoa > Arthropoda > Malacostraca > Decapoda > Palinuridae > Panulirus > Panulirus ornatus. Next base: position 2,987,816 of record NC_092271.1, on the reverse strand, counting down.
ACACCCCTGCCGCAAACCTACATTCACTGAGAACCAATCACTTTCCTCTCTTCCTACACGTACACATGCCTTACATCCTCGATAAAAACTTTTCACTGCTTCTAACAACTTGCCTCCCACACCATATATTCTTAATACCTTCCACAGAGCATCTCTATCAACTCTATCATATGCCTTCTCCAGATCCATAAATGCTACATACAAATCCATTTGCTTTTCTAAGTATTTCTCACATACATTCTTCAAAGCAAACACCTGATCCACATATCCTCTACCACTTCTGAAACCACACTGCTCTTCCCCAATCTGATGCTCTGTACATGCCTTCACCCTCTCAATCAATACCCTCCCATACAATTTGCCAGGAATACTCAACAAACTTATACCTCTGTAATTTGAGCACTCACTCTTATCCCCTTTGCCTTTGTACAATGGCACTATGCACGCATTCCGCCAATCCTCAGGCACCTCACCATGAGTCATACATACATCAAATAACCTTACCAACCAGTCAACAATACAGTCAACCCCTTTTTTTTATAAATTCCACTGCAATACCCTCCAAACCTGCTGCCTTTCCCGGCTTTCATCTTCCGCAAAGCTTTCGCTACATCTCTGTTTTCCAAATAATTCTCCCTGACCGTCTCACTTTGCACAACACCTCTACCAAAACACCCTATATCTGCCACTCTATCATCTAACATTCAACGAATCTTCAAAATATTCACTCCATCTCCTTCTCATATCACCACATCTTGTTATTACCTCCCCATTAGCCCCTTTCACCGATGTTTCCATTTGTTCTCTTGTCTTACTCACTTTATTTATCACTTTCAAAAGCCTTTTTCATTTTCCCTAAAATTCAATGATACTCTCTCACCCCAACTCTCATTTGCCCTCTTTTTCACCTCTTACAACTTTCTCTTGACCTCCTGCATCTTTCTTTTATGCATCTCCCGGTCATTTGCACTATTTCCCTGCAAAACCCGTCCAAATGCCTCTCTTCTCTTCACTAATAATCTTACTTCTTCATCTCACCACTCACTACCCTTACTAATCTGCCCACCTCCCACGCTTCTCATGCCACAAGCATCTTTGCGCACGCCATCAAAGCTTCCTTAAATACATCCATTCCTCCCCCACTCCCCTTACCTCCTTTGCTCTCACCTTTTTCCATTCTGAATTCAGTCTCTCTCGGTACTTCCTCGCACAAGTTTCCTTCCCAAGCTCACTTACTCTCACCACTCTCTTCACCCGAACATTCTTTTTTTCTAAAAACCTCTACAAATCTTCACCTTCGCCTCCACAAGGCAATGATCAGATATCACTCTAGTTGCACCTCTCAGCACATTAACATCCAAAGTTTCTCTCTCACGCGCCTATCAATTAACACGTAATCAAATAACGCTCTCTGCCTGTCTCTACTACTTACATACGTATGCTTATATATATCTCTTTTTTTAAACCAGTTGTTCCCAATCACCAGTCCTTTTTCAGCTCACAAGTCTACAAAGTCTTCAACATTTCCATTTACAACACTGAACACTCCATATACACCAATTATTCCCTCAACTGCCGCATTACTCAGCTTTGTATTCAAATCGCCGACCACTATAACCCGATCTCCTGCATCAAAGCTGCTAACACACTCACTCACTCTGCTGCTTCCAAAACACTTGCCTCTCATGATTTTTCTACTCATGCCCAGGTGCCTAGGCCCCAATAGTCATTCATTTCTCTCCATCCACTTTCAGTTTTACCCATATTAATGTATAGTTTACTTTCTTACACTCCATCACATACTCCAACAACTCCTGTTTCAAGAATAGTGCTACTCCTTCCTTTGCTCTTGTCCTCTCACAACCCTGACTTTACTCCCAAAACATTCCTAAACCACTCTTCCTCTTTACCCTTGAGCTTCGTTTTACTCAGAGCCTTGCGTCAAACGTACTATCTATCTATCCTGTTTCCTCATCTTGGTAACATCCACACACATTTAGACACACCAATCTGAGCCTTCGAGGAGGATGAACACTCCCGCGTGACTCCCGTTTCCATTTTATAAAGTTAGAGTACAAGGAGGGGAGGGATTCTAGCCCATCGCCTTCGTTCCCTTTCGCCGCCTTCTACGACACGCGGGGAATGCGAGGGAAGTATTCTTTCTCCCCTATCCCCAGGATCTGGAGAAGGCATACGATAGAGTTGATAGAGATGCTCTGTGGAAGGTATTAAGAATATATGGTGTGGGAGGCAAGTTGTTAGAAGCAGTGAAAAGTTTTTATCGAGGATGTAAGGCATGTGTACGTGTAGGAAGAGAGGAAAGTGATTGGTTCCCAGTGAAAGTAGGTTTGCGGCAGGGGTGTGTGATGTCTCCATAGTTGTTTAATTTGTTTATGGATGTGGTTGTTAGGGAGGTGAATGCAAGAGTTTTGGAAAGAGGGGCAAGTATGAAGTCTGTTGTGGATGAGAGAGCTTGGGAAGTGAGTCAGTTGTTGTTCGCTGATGATACAGCGCTGGTGGCTGATTCATGTGAGAAACTGCAGAAGCTGGTGACTGAGTTTGGTAAAGTGTGTGAAAGAAGAAAGTTGAGAGTAAATATGAATCAGCGCAAGGTTATTAGGTAGAGTAGGGTTGAGGGTCAAGTCAATTGTGAGGTAAGTTAGAATTGAGAAAAAGTGGAGATGGTAAAGTGTTTTAGATATATGGGAGTGGATCTGGCAGCGGATGGAACCATGGAAGCGGAAGTGAATCATAGGGTGGGGGAGGGGGCGAAAATTCTGGGAGCCTTAAAGAATGTTTAGAAGTCGAGAACATTATCTCGGAAAGCAAAAATGGGTATGTTTGAAGGAATAGTGGTTTCAGCAATGTTGTATGGTTGCGAGGCTAAGGCTATGCATAGAGTTGTGCGCAGGACGGTGGATGTGCTGGAAATGAGATGTTTGAGGACAATATGTGGTGTGAGGGGATTTGATCGAGTAAGTAACGTAAGGGTAAGAGAGATGTGTGGAAATAAAAAGATTGTGGTTGGAAGAACAGAAGAGGGTGTTTTGAAATGGTTTGGTCACATGGAGAGAATGAGTGAGGAAAGATTGACAAAGAGGATATATGTGTCGAAGGTGGAGGGAACGAGGAAAAGTGGGAGACCAAATTGGAGGTGGAAAGATGGAGTGAAAAAGATTTTGAGTGATCGGGGCCTGAACATGCAGAAGGGTGAAAGGCGTGCAAGGAATAGAGTAAATTGGAACGATATGGTATACCGGGTTCGACGTTCTGTCAATGAATTGTACCAGGGCATGTGAAGCGTCTTGGGTAAACCATGGAAAGTTCTGTGGGGCCTGGATGTGGAAAGGGAGCTGTGGTTTCGGTGCATTATTACATGACAGCTAGAGACTAAGTGTGAACGAATGTGGCCTTTGTTGTCTTTTCCTAGCGCTACCTCGCACACATGAGGTGGGAGGGGGTTGTTATTCCATGTGTGGAGAGGTGGTGATGGAAATAAATTAAGGCAGACAGTAAAAATTATGTACATGTGTACATAATGATATGTCTGTGTGTGTATATATATGTATACGTTAAAATGTATAGGTATGTATATTTGCGTGTGTGGACGTGTATGTATATACATGTGTATGTTGGTGGGTTGGGCCATTCTTTCGTCTGTTTCTTTGCGCTATCTCGCTAACCCGGGAGACAGCGACAAAGGGAAATATATATATATATTTTTTTTTTTTCATACTATTCGCCATTTCCCGCGATAGCGAGGTAGCGTTAAGAACAGAGGACTGGGCCTTTGAGGGAATATCCTCACCTGGCCCCCTTCTCTGTTCCTTCTTTTGGAAAATTAAAAAAAAAAACGAGAGGGGAGGATTTCCAGCCCCCCGCTCCCTTCCCTTTTAGTCGCCTTCTACGACACGCAGGGAATACGTGGGAAGTATTCTTTCTCCCCTATCCCAAGGGATAAAAACCTAATTTGCATACTCTAAATAATATCTCAAGATAAAGTTGAGAGGTAAAGATAATATTTTCTTAAAAGTATACATGGTGTCCACTAATCTAGAAACTGCTTGCCAGAAACATCTGGAAAAGTTAAAAAATTTAATAAAAGCGAAATAACTGTATTCTTAAATGCCTTCGACTAACTTACTCATTCCATCACTAATCAAAGTAAATATGCAGTTAAGCAGTTATCCATTCAGTTCACATAAAATCAGTGCCTGTGCTATCCATACCATGCTTAGCCTGTCACTGACACACAGCCCACTCTATGGCTAATGTTTGTATCTGAGAAATCAACAAAATGAAGTTCTGAGATACACTTTTTTTTGGGGGGGAGCATATTTTTTCATGCATTCCTGACATTCAAAGTGAGATGATATTAACAGTGACCAGTAACAATGTCCCACTACCCTAAACTATAAATTTAGCATTACAAACTGATTCATGAATATAAATATAGAGTCCAACTGTGAGACAGAAACATGATTATTTTCCCATTCACTGTTTCCTGTCCTCTTACTCTAATCAATCAGCTCCCATCTAATAAATACAATTTTGGCATCTACACCTCAGGTCAATTAAGTGTGCAGCACAAGACTTTACATTATAAGATCAGCTGAACCTGTAGAGTCTTGGACTTGAGTCCCTAAATTTTGTAATGCTCTATAAATATTAAGGATTCTTGCCTTCACAACTAACCTGTAAAAACTTGTAAATCTAAATCTATTTCAAACTGATCAAAATGAATAATCCATATATATATATATATATATATATATATATATATATATATATATATATATATATATATATATATATTGATAGACGCACGAGAGAGAGACTTTTGGATGTTAATGTGCTGAGAGGTGCAACTGGAGGGATGTCTAATCACTATCTTGTGGAGGCGAAGGTGAAGATTTGTGGGGGTTTTCAGAAAAGAGGAGAGAATGTTGGGGTGAAGAGAGTGGTGAGAGTAAGTGAGCTTCGGAAGGAGACTTGTGTGAGGAAGTACCAGGAGAGACTGAGTACAGAATGGAAAAAGGTAAGAACAAAGGAGGTAAGGGGAGTGGGGAAGGAATGGGATGTATTTACGGAAGCAGTGATGGCTTGCGCAAAAAATGCTTGTGGCATGAGAAGCGTGGGAGGTTGGTTGATTAGAAAAGGTGGTGAGTGGTGGAATGAAGAAGTAAGATTATTAGTGAAAGAGAAGAGAGAGGCATTTGAACGATTTTTGCAGGGAAAAAATGCAAATGAGTGGGAGAGGTATAAAAGAAAGAGGCAGGAGGTCAAGAGAAAGGTGCAAGAGGTGAAAAAGAGGGTAAATGAGAGTTGGGGTGAGAAAGTATCATTAAATTTCAGGGAGAATAAAAAGATGTTTTGGAAGGAGGTAGATAAAGTGCGTAAGACAAGGGAGCAATGGGAACTTCAGTGAAGGGGTTAATGGGGAGGTGATAACAAATAGTGGTGATGTGAGAATGAGATGGAGTGAGTATTTTGAAGGTTTGTTGAATGTGTTTGATGATAGAGTGGCATATATAGGGTGTTTTGGTCGAGGTGGTGTGCAAAGTGAGAGGGTTAGGGAAAATGATTTGGTAAATAGAGAAGAGGTAGTAAAAGCTTTACGGAAGATGAAAGCCGGCAAGGCAGCAGGTTTGGATAGTATTGCAGTGGAATTTATTAAAAAAGGGGGTGACTGTATTGTTGACTGGTTGGTAAGGTTATTTAATGTATGTATTATTCATGGTGAGGTGCCTGAGGATTGGCGGAATGCTTGCAGAGTGCCATTGTACAAAGGCAAAGGGGATAAGAGTGAGTGCATCAGATTGGGGAAGAGCAGTGTGGTTTCAGAAGTTGTAGAGGATGTTTGGATCAGGTGTTTGCTTTGAAGAATGTATGTGAGAAATACTTAGAAAAACAAACGAATTTGTATGTAGCATTTATGGATCTGGAGAAGGCATATGATAGAGTTGATAGAGATGCTCTGTGGAAGGTTTTAAGAATATATGGTGTGGGAGGCAAGTTGTTAGAGCAGTGAAAAGTTTTTATCGAGGATGTAAGGCATATGTACGTGTAGGAAGAGAGGAAAGTGAGTGGTTCTCAGTGAATGTAGGTTTGCGGTAGGGGAGTGTGATGTCTCCATGGTTGTTTAATTTGTTGATGGATGGGGTTGTTAGGGAGGTGAATGCAAAAGTTTTGGAAAGAGGGGCAAGTATGCAGTATGTTGTGGATGAGAGAGCTTGGGAAGTGAGTCAGTTGTTGTTCGCTGATGATACAGCGCTGGTGACTGATTCATGTGAGAAACTGCAGAAGCTGGTGACTGAGTTTTGTAAAGTGTGTGAAAGAAGAAAGTTAAGAGTGAATGTGAATAAGAGCAAGATTATTAGGTACAGTAGGGTTGAGGGTCAAGTCAATTGGGAGGTAAGTTTGAATGGAGAAAAACTAGGGGAAGTAAAGTGTTTTAGATATCTGGTAGTGGATCTGGCAGCGGATGGAACCATGGAAGCGGAATTGAATCATAGGGTGGGGGAGGGGGCGAAAATTCTGGGAGCCTTGAAGAATGTTTGGAAGTCGAGAACATTATATCGGAAAGCAAAAATGTGTATGTATGAAGGAATAGTGGTTCCAACAATGTTGTATGGTTGCGAGGCGTGGGCTATGGATAGAGTTGCGCGCAGGAGGGTGGATGTGCTGGAAATGAGATGTTTGAGGACAATATGTGGTGAGGTGGTTTGATCGAGTAAGTAATGTAAGGGTGAGAGAGATGTGTGGAAATAAAAAGAGTGTGGCTGAGAGAGCAGAAGAGGGTGTTTTGAAATGGTTTGGTCACACAGAGAGAATAAGTGGGGAAAGATTGACCAAGAGGATATATGTGTCAGAGGTGGAGGGAACGAGGAGAAGTAGGAGACCAAGTTGGAGGTGGAAAGACGGAGTGAAAAAGATTTTGAGTGATCGGGGCCTGAACATGCAGGAGGGTGAAAGGCGCGCAAGGAATCGAATGAATTGGAACGATGTGGTATACCGGGGTCGACCTGCTGTCAATGGAGTGAACCAGGGCATGTGAAGCGTCTGGGGTAAACCATGGAAAGTGTGTGGGGCCTGGATGTGGAAAGGGAGCTGTGGTTTCGGTGCATTATTACATGACAGCTAGAGACTGAGTGTGAACGAATGGGGCCTTTGGTGTCTTTCCTAGCGCTACCTCGCAGACATGAGGTGGGAGGGGGTTGTTATTCCATGTGTGGCGAGGTGGCGATGGGAACAGATAAAGGTAGACAGTATGAATTATGTACATGTGTATATATGTATATGTCTGTGTGTGTATATATATGTGTACATTGAGATGTATAGTTATGTGTATTTGCGTGTGTGGACGTGTATGTATATACATGTGTATGTGGGCGGGTTGGGCCATTCTTTCGTCTGTTTCTTTGCGCTACCTCGCTTACGCGGGAGACAGCAACAAAGGAAAATAAATATATATATATATATATATATATATATATATATATATATATATATATATATATATATATATATATATATATATATATATATATGTATGTATATATATATATATATATATATATATATATATATATATATATATATATATATATATATATATATATATATATATATATATATATATATATATATATATATATATATATATATATATATATATATATATATATATGTATATATATATATATATAGGGTGTATATATATAGGGTATATATATAGGGTATATATATATATATATAGGGTGTTTTGGTCGAGGTGGTGTGCAAAGTGAGAGGGTTAGGGAAAATGATTTGGTAAACAGAGAAGAGGTAGTAAAAGCTTTGCGGAAGATGAAAGCCGGCAAGGCAGCAGGTTTGGATGGTATTGCAGTGGAATTTATTAAGAAAGGGGGTGACTGTATTGTTGACTGGTTGGTAAGGTTATTTAATGTATGTATGACTCATGGTGAGGTGCCTGAGGATTGGCGGAATGCGTGCATAGTGCCATTGTACAAAGGCAAAGGGGATAAGAGTGAGTGCTCAAATTACAGAGGTATAAGTTTGTTGAGTATTCCTGGTAAATTATATGGGAGGGTATTGATTGAGAGGGTGAAGGCATGTACAGAGCATCAGATTGGGGAAGAGCAGTGCGGTTTCAGAAGTGGTAGAGGATGTGTGGATCAGGTGTTTGCTTTGAAGAATGTATGTGAGAAATACTTAGAAAAGCAAATGGATTTGTATGTAGCATTTATGGATCTGGAGAAGGCATATGATAGAGTTGATAGAGATGCTCTGTGGAAGGTATTAAGAATATATGGTGTGGGAGGCAAGTTGTTAGAAGCAGTGAAAAGTTTTTATCGAGGATGTAAGGCATGTGTACGTGTAGGAAGAGAGGAAAGTGATTGGTTCTCAGTGAATGTAGGTTTGCGGCAGGGGTGTGTGATGTCTCCATGGTTGTTTAATTTGTTTATGGATGGGGTTGTAAGGGAGGTAAATGCAAGAGTCCTGGAAAGAGGGGCAAGTATGAAGTCTGTTGGGGATGAGAGAGCTTGGGAAGTGAGTCAGTTGTTGTTCGCTGATGATACAGCGCTGGTGGCTGATTCATGTGAGAAACTGCAGAAGCTGGTGACTGAGTTTGGTAAAGTGTGTGGAAGAAGAAAGTTGAGAGTAAATGTGAATAAGAGCAAGGTTATTAGGTACAGTAGGGGTGAGGGTCAAGTCAATTGGGAGGTGAGTTTGAATGGAGAAAAACTGGAGGAAGTGAAGTGTTTTAGATATCTGGGAGTGGATCTGTCAGCGGATGGAACCATGGAAGCGGAAGTGGATCATAGGGTGGGGGAGGGGGCGAAAATTTTGGGAGCCTTGAAAAATGTGTGGAAGTCGAGAACACTATCTCGGAAAGCAAAAATGGGTATGTTTGAGGGAATAGTGGTTCCAACAATGTTGTATGGTTGCGAGGCGTGGGCTATGGATAGAGATGTGCGCAGGAGGATGGATGTGCTGGAAATGAGATGTTTGAGGACAATGTGTGGTGTGAGGTGGTTTGATCGAGTAAGTAACGTAAGGGTAAGAGAGATGTGTGGAAATAAAAAGAGCGTGGTTGAGAGAGCAGAAGAGGGTGTTTTGAAATGGTTTGGGCACATGGAGAGAATGAGTGAGGAGAGATTGACCAAGAGGATATATGTGTCGGAGGTGGAGGGAACGAGGAGAAGAGGGAGACCAAATTGGAGGTGGAAAGATGGAGTGAAAAAGATTTTGTGTGATCGGGGCCTGAACATGCAGGAGGGTGAAAGGAGGGCAAGAAATAGAGTGAATTGGAGTCATGTGGTATACAGGGGTTGACGTGCTGTCAGTGGATTGAAGCAAGGCATGTGAAGCGTCTGGGGTAAACCATGGAAAGCTGTGTAGGTATGTATATTTGCGTGTGTGGACGTGTGTATGTACATGTGTATGGGGGGGGGGGGGTTGGGCCATTTCTTTCGTCTGTTTCCTTGCGCTACCTCGCAAACGCGGGAGACAGCGACAAAGTATAAAAAAAAAAAAAAAAAAAAAAAATATATATATCCCTCGTCTCATATCCATGAAGAACAGGGTATACACCAGTCAAATCCCTTCACGCTTAGATCACCAGCAGTTAGCATTTTATAGAACCTTCCCAACAAATGAAAATTTTCAAACATTTCTCCCTCTACTTAACAATTTGGAGGCTTTTATCTACTCTCCTCTGGAAGTGGAAAAATAAATGCATGTTACCATTATCAGATTACATGCTAAATTTGAGCATATACAGAAAACACCACCAATGTTTGTTTATATATGCATTTTTGCTGAACATGACAGAGGTAAGCAATCATCACTCCAGTCGATGTTTATCATGGCATATACATAATACATGTTGAGTTTGTCTTATAGACAGACGTAGGAATGGATGATACAACAACATTTTTAAACACAGTTCAGAAGCACAGTAACAACAGAAGCTGCAAGAATACCACATGAACTCCTATTAGAAAACTTGCAATAAAAGGAAGAGGATGGGAAGAATAGTTGGTCATTTGAAAAAAGAATCAGATTCAGAAAGGGAAAAGTCGTGAAACGTGAAACTTTCACAATGGTAGGAATACACCTGTGTCTTACGAGGGGTTGAACTGACTACAATCACCCAAACTTGGAGCCACTGACACAAGATATGATCGCGGGAATCATAGACTGGAACAACTCGTGTTAAAGTTTTCTCAGATAAAAAACAAAAAGAGTTTGTGGAGTCTTTCCTGCAGCCAAAGAATGAGGAGGACAGCCTGTGTCAAGGATCTGGACGGGTGGAGAAGTGAGACTGGGATTAAGTTTAGAATGAGGACTCGCGTGAGGGAGGAACAGTATAGAGTTTCAGAGAGTCTTACAAAGTAACTTTGGCGAAAACACTCTTGTGGAAAGAGCGAAGGGATGAAGGACCAAGCACAAAGGGAGACTGGTGGTAACGCAGCAGTGGGAGGGGGACTGGGAGGTTATAGAGTGAAGGGATTAGGTGAGGCCTTGTGTACGAGTTACATGAGAAGAAAGCAGTGGGTGTTGGGACATAGATATAAGTTGTTCGGAGAGTTTAAGGTTGATAAAAAGTGGAGTCTTGGAGCTAATGAATGCTGTCGCCACAACTTCTTTTGTAATACTGGAGGATAGTCACACAGTCATACAGTCACAAAGTAATACAGTCACATAGTCACACAGTCATACAGTCACACAGTCACACAGTCACACAGTCATATAGCTTCTGTTGACACTATATAGCCATCCTTTACGTGTAACATGATCGGTTGTCATTATTGCTTTCTCTCAAAGAATTTCAAGAAAAAGAAATATATATATATACGAAATTTATCTCATTTCCTAATATGAAAACATACTTTTAATATGAAAAAACCCTGATCCGCAGAGGCTGGACTGTCAAGCCATCCTTGAAGTGAGGGATTAACACATTGCAAACACATACTACATACTTGTTCAGTGAGAAGCGATAAGGTTGAAAAGCATTAACCAAATATTGCCTGAGCGGGGACAAAATTTCATTAGACAATACAGCAGCGTTGAAGAGAGTTTTGAAGCTGTAGTCTTCGTGGATATCAGAATCCACACTCCATAACCACATACTCACATGAACTCTATATTAAACACCTTACACAGAAGCCAAATGTCTCAAACCTATGAAACTGATAAACGTGTTATGCAAGGCAATATTAAGAACACTGTACTCTGCAGCTACTCATATGATAATTTTAATCTTATTATCTACAATGATAATCCTAAAGTGAGTAATTACATGATCATGGAAGATAATGTGATTTAAGACAAGCTACTTGAGGTCACCAATATATAATTTGATTGTCCTCATTAAGGCTGTGAACTTCTTCCGGATTGCTATATTAGCTTTACCGATGCATCTTTGCGTCACAGACTTACAATGCACATGCAGGAAGGTGGACATGTATGGCACATGGGATAAAGATCACAGGATTTTTCTTACACGACAATAGTTAGTGAAGACCACGAAAATTGTCTGGCACTGCAGCAGTGAAAGCAAATCTTAAATAAAAGATTTTTTCTTTTGATGATAAGAAACTTCTTCCTCACTCAACATCCAATGAACGAGCTGAGTCAGACGCTTAAGGCAATTTGCTCCTCCACCCATCAAAGATGAGGCGCAGTGAAGGTCCCACATCACTACTTTGACATACGAGATCTCGATGACCCACACATACAGGCCCAAGTCCTCTCTCCTGTGCTTAGGATATAAGTTTCTCCTTTATGCATATGTCATATTCCCCAGTCATTAACGTCATATTACACCAAGCATATCAGACCGCATCATACTCGTACATCTTCCACAACGAAACACAGATATTAAACAGATCCTTATCACTAACGGCTACAAAACCTCCGACTTCGGCAAACAATTAAAAATCTTCAAACTAAAACACTTACAGAATCAGAAACTACAAACCAAACAACACACAAAGTATGTTACTGTAGCCACATGTCATCAGCGTACATGACAGATAAACTGAATTGATTAAGTATTTTCTTAAGTCAGTTGAGTAAATCGTAACATATAGCACTCAAAATGAGGACGAACCTTAGTAAAATGTGAGCTTAATTTCCTTTCACTTAAATTTGAAATCCCTAACTAAAGATTCAAGAATTTTCTTCTCACTTTTCACAACACCTATTCATTATCTACTTGGCTTTATCTCACCAAATATACTACTACGTACACGTCTTTGTCCTTATCTAAATTTTGTAGTTCAGCAGGATTCATATTGTACCTCACCTTCTCAGTTTTACAACCGATGTATAAAACTTTGAGTTTATCGATATGAGAATTCATTTGCCAACCATAAGCCACGTCTACTGATTGTTCTGTGTTAGTTTGATGATGCAGATGTTCATTTTCAATTGTGAATCTATTCGGTTTGATATCATCTCCGAATTGCGTTATTTTACAGTACAGTACAGTACAGTACAGTACAGTACAGCACAGTACAGCACAGTACAGTACAGTACAGTACAGTACAGTACAGTACAGTACGGTACAGTACAGTACAGTACAGTACAGTACAGTACAGTACAGTACAGCACAGTACAGTACAGTACAGTACAGTACAGTACAGTACAGTAAAGTACAGTACAATACAGCACAGTACAGTACAGTACAGTACAGTACAGTACAGTACAGTACAGTACAGTACAGTACAGTACAGTACGGTACAGTACAATACAGTACAGTACAGTACAGTACAGTACAGTACAGTACAGTATAGTACAGTGCAGCACAGTACATTACATTACAGTACAGTACAGTACAGTACAGTACAGTACGGTACAGTACAGTACAGCCCATTATCAATATGAGAAAGAGAATCGATCCCAGAAGTGACCCTTGTGGCACACCACTTGTCACGTCTCAGATTATAGATGAGACAATTCCTTGTTTACGGTGTCAAATAACTTTAGAACCAGCGAAGTCAAACCTCACTGAAGCTTCTAAGCTGAAACTTTATTGAATATCTTTTTTGAAAATCTAAACAGATGACCAACTGTTTTACTCTCATCAAACTTGTTAATATTATCATAAACCAAATCAAATAGTCAGACATGAGCGATTTCGTTGATCAATTGTGCAGTATATCGTACAGTAAGTGCTGATCCTGTAAATGTTTTACAATATTGTCTCAAATTGTGCAGTATATCGTACAGTAAGTGCTGATCCTGTAAATGTTTTACAATATTGTCTCAAATTATGCTGTATATCGTACAGTAAGTGCTGATCCTGTAAATGTTTTACAATATTGTCTCAAATGATGATCTGCATAAATGTTACAAACGATAAGCTGATTGGACGATTATTTCCCCTCAGTGACTTATTATGATAATCGGTGTTATATTGGCCAACTTCCGGTCGTCTGGAAGGTTCCCCGTAACCAGTGACGTCATGAAGACAGTAGTTAAGGGTTTAACTATCTCATTTTTCGTCGCTCTCATTAACCTCAGATAGACAGTTATCATAGAGTTATCAGACAGTTATTAGACAGTTATCATAGAGTTATCAGACAGTTATCAGACAGTTATCATAGAGTTATCAGACAGTTATCAGACAGTTATCAGACAGTTATCAGACAGTTATTAGACAGTTATCATAGAGTTATCAGACGGTTATCATAGAGTTATCAGACAGTTATCAGACAGTTATTAGACAGTTATCATAGAGTTATCAGACAGTTATCAGACAGTTATCAGGGAGTGACATTTTGTTAATTATTTTCCATTTATTGCTCTTGGTACATATGACCTTCACGGTGTTCATGTTACAGAACGTTTTCTCTGTCATCAATGAAAACTGGAGTCGGTATGTGAGGTGAGTCTTCAGTATGTGAGGTGAGTCTTCAGTATGTGAGTCTTCAGTATGTGAGGTGAGTCTTCAGTATGAGAGGTGAGTCTTCAGTATGTGAGGTGAGTCTTCAGTATGTGAGGTGAGTCTTCAGTATGAGAGGTGAGTCTTCAGTATGTGAGTCTTCAGTATGTGAGGTGAGTCTTCAGTATGAGAGGTGAGTCTTCAGTATGTGAGGTGAGTCTTCAGTATGTGAGGTGTCTTCAGTATGTGAGGTGAGTCTTCAGTATGTGAGGTGTCTTCAGTATGTGAGGTGAGTCTTCAGTATGTGAGGTGAGTCTTCAGTATGTGAGGTGAGTCTTCAGTATGTGAGGTGAGTCTTCAGTAAGTGAGGTGAGTCTTCAGCATGAGAGGTGAGTCTTCAGTATGTGAGGTGAGTCTTCAGTATGTGAGGTGAGTCTTCAGTATGTGAGGTGAGTCTTCAGTATGTGAGGTGAGTCTTCAGTATGAGAGGTGAGTCTTCAGTATGTGAGGTGAGTCTTCAGTATGAGAGGTGAGTCTTCAGTATGTGAGGTGAGTCTTCAGTATGTGAGGTGAGTCTTCAGTATGAGAGGTGAGTCTTCAGTATGAGAGGTGAGTCTTCAGTATGTAAGGTGAGTCTTCAGTATGAGAGGTGAGTCTTCAGTATGTGAGGTGAGTCTTCAGTATGAGAGGTGAGTCTTCAGTATGTGAGGTGAGTCTTCAGTATGAGAGGTGAGTCTTCAGTATGTGAGGTGAGTCTTCAGTATGTGAGGTGAGTCTTCAGTATGTGAGTCTTCAGTATGTGAGGTGAGTCTTCAGTATGTGAGGTGAGTCTTCAGTATGTGAGGTGAGTCTTCAGTATGTGAGTCTTCAGTATGTGAGGTGAGTCTTCAGTATGACAGGTGAGTCTTCAATATGTGAGGTGAGTCTTCAGTATGAGAGGTGAGTCTTCAGTATGTGAGGTGAGTCTTCAGTATGTGAGGTGAGTCTTCAGTATGAGAGGTGAGTCTTCAGTATGTGAGGTGAGTCTTCAGTATGAGAGGTGAGTCTTCAGTATGTGAGGTGAGTCTTCAGTATGTGAGGTGAGTCTTCAGTATGAGAGGTGAGTCTTCAGTATGTGAGGTGAGTCTTCAGTATGTGAGGTGAGTCTTCAGTATGTGAGGTGAGTCTTCAGTATGAGAGGTGAGTCTTCAGTATGTGAGGTGAGTCTTCAGTATGAGAGGTGAGTCTTCAGTATGTGAGGTGAGTCTTCAGTATGTGAGGTGAGTCTTCAGTATGACAGGTGAGTCTTCAGTATGTGAGGTGAGTCTTCAGTATGTGAGGTGAGTCTTCAGTATGTGAGGTGAGTCTTCAGTATGAGAGGTGAGTCTTCAGTATGAGAGGTGAGTCTTCAGTATGTGAGGTGAGTCTTCAGTATGAGAGGTGAGTCTTCAGTATGTGAGGTGAGTCTTCAGTATGAGAGGTGAGTCCTCAGTATGTGAGGTGAGTCTTCAGTATGTGAGGTGAGTCTTCAGTATGACAGGTGAGTCTTCAGTATGTGAGGTGAGTCTTCAGTATGTGAGGTGAGTCTTCAGTATGTGAGTCTTCAGTATGAGAGGTGAGTCTTCAGTATGTGAGGTGAGTCTTCAGTATGAGAGGTGAGTCTTCAGTATGAGAGGTGAGTCTTCAGTATGTGAGTCTTCAGTATGAGAGGTGAGTCTTCAGTATGTGAGGTGAGTCTTCAGTATGTGAGGTGAGTCTTCAGTATGTGAGGTGAGTCGTAAAGAGTAAGATGCAGAAAATGAGATTCTGGTATTCTATGACCTTGTCGTCTTCAACCAACTCACCGTTTTCTGTGTACAATTGACTGGTCAATGACTGGTTTGGTTGTCATAAATATAGAATTCCTTTTGTTACTTTCTGGAATATGAGCTCTAAAGATTATAGTTTTTCTCAGTAAACTTTCATAATTTACTTTGCCTATAACAGGTCTCTTAGTCTCTGACGTGCAACTGTCTTAGCCAACAAACACTTGTTCATTTCATCCACATCTTTCTCCACATCAGAAAATCCGATCCCTCACAGTAATGCGACGAAGGGGTTAAGCCTCTCAATGTTTATATTTGTTATTAACAACAACAACAACAACAACAACAACAACAACAGTAACTACAAACACACTTCACACCAGAAAAACATTATGTGTCACGCATCGGGAGGGATGACGTAGCCTCCGTTGTGTTGGTGTTGACCATCATACACTTCTCACTCGTCATGCAGGTACCAAGGACGTAAGGAAGGAGAGACAGGAGGAGTACCGCCCAGGATCAGGACCAAGTCTGCTTTCTTCAGTAAAGTGTTCAGCATCAGTGATACATGACTGAACCTTTTGGGTTGAAGAAGGAGTCGAATCCTTCAATTTATGACAGCATTCTTAAATGTGCCTTATGTTTACGAGTGATGGACTACACCTGTTACACCTACAGGAACAGATACACCCACTACACCTACAGGAACAGATACACCTACTACACCTACAGGAACAGATACACCTACTACGCCTACAGGAACAGATACACTTACTACACCTACAGGAACAGATACACCTACTACACCTACAGGAACAGATACACTTACTACACCTACAGGAACAGGTACACCTACTACACCTACAGGAACAGGTTCACTTACTACATCTACAGGAACAGATACACCTACTACATCTACAGGAACAGGTACACTTACTACACCTACAGGAACTGAGAGCTCCATGTTTTGGTCAGCTCCTTAGTGAGTCTACAGGTAACTTCTTTTCAAAACAAGTCTCAGTACATAGCATAAACATTTTATATAAATGCGCAGAGCATACGTAGCAAAATATATGAGTTAGCGATCAATGCAGCAGAAGAAGATGATGTATATGATCGGGAACTCTGAGTCTTAGTTGAATACTAGAAGCAGAAACAACCTTGCCCAATACACAGTTCCAGGGTACACTATACCCAATACACAGTACCAGGGTACACTATACCCAATACACAGTTCCAGGGTACACTATACCCAATACACAGTTCCAGGGTACACTATACCCAATACACAGTACCAGGGTACACTATACCCAATACACAGTTCCAGGGTACACTACACCCAATACACAGTTCCAGGGTACACTATACCCAATACACAGTTCCAGGGTACACTATACCCAATACACAGTTCCAGGGTACACTATACCCAATACACAGTACCAGGGTACACTATACCCAATACACAGTTCCAAGGTACACTATACCCAATACACAGTCCCAGGGTACACTATACCCAATACACAGTACCAGGGTACACTACACCCAATACACAGTTCCAGGGTACACTATACCCAATACACAGTACCAGGGTACACTACACCCAATACACAGTTCCAAGGTACACTATACCCAATACACAGTTCCAGGGTACACTATACACAATACACAGTACCAGGGTACACTATACCCAATACACAGTACCAGGGTACACTATACCCAATACACAGTACCAGGGTACACTATACCCAATACACAGTTCCAGGGTACACTATACCCAATACACAGTTCCAGGGTACACTATACCCAATACACAGTACCAGGGTACACTATACATAACAGTGATGGTGGAGGTGGTGGTGGTAGTGGTTGGGGGGCGGGGGATCTTATTGTTTGTAAAAGGTCATCTTGATCCTCTACTGCAAGATGTCGTAGCTGTTGAAGATATCAAATTCATTTCTGTAGAAAATATGATAATATTTATCATGAAAATAACAGTAGGACCAGTTCTAACCCCTCCTCCTCCTCCTCCTCTCTCCAGCACAGACACCACAGATGGATAATGATAGACTTCAGGATCAGTTTGTAGGAATATGTGATGAACCAGACTGGATTATAGTGTCAGATCTTAACATACCGTGATCTAACCGCAGATACAAACCCATTCCAGTACTTCCGCACTCAATATACATTTGATTGATCGCGTCACGTCACAGTTTGATGACAAACCTATGCGAAAGTATGATAAATTTAGTCCAAGTAACAAATAAGGAATCTAATTAATAAAATTAAAGTTGAAGAAAAGTTTGGTTCATGTTATCACCAGCAATTTACATTTCAGGTAATCAAGACTCTATATTAAGCTGTTGAACATGAGAGGCGCATAAAACGATTCACAGATTCGCAAATATTAATATTTGCATTGCTCTCGAGAGACAAATCTGGGATGATATTATCTGTGATAAAGACATGGTCACAGCTTGAAAAACACTGATAAAACTTTTAAATTAGTTAAGGATATATAGCGCTACAGTGTAGTCAACACCTTCTTCCCACGTCGAGGCCGAAATGAAATGAAAACAAGTTTGTTGTTTAAAGAAATCGAACATAAGAAACTCAGATAAACCAATAACCAACAAGATGGATCAAACTATGTGGATCTGCTTAGAAAAACTAAGAGACTTGTACGTCAAAGTTAACATTAATATCAAGTATATATTGCTGAACCCATATAGCAACATGTAAGAATTTTTTGTAGTTAGTTTACGAGCAAGAGTCATTACCTTGCTAATTCGTCCACATTAATCAAGAAAAATGGTTACGTGGTCCAGAATATGGCAACTGTGGTAAATATTTTGTTTTTTGCTTTTTTTATATCTGTATTGACATGGGAAGAAGAAACTCAAGTCCCGTATCCAGTTCCATCGTTGGGAGAGGAAAATTTGTGTACAAGTTGATAGTTAAATATCTGCTATCAACACTAAATGGAATGGAAGTAGATACAACGACAGGTCATAATAGTTTCAACAAAGACAATGAAAAAAACCAAAAGTTACACAGTTGAGCAAGTGATTCCTCTGTCCAATATTCCACTGGCTACGGAGTAACTTCTCGAGGATCGAAAGTGTACCATTGTAGCGCCGATATTGAAAATAGAATTGATAGATCACTTCCTAGATCTCATCATCCGATGAGTTTAATGCCTTTAGTTGGAAAACGTATGACATCGATCATGCGGAACAATACTGTAAGTTGTTTACAGATTTACGACTCAATTAATCTCAGCATTGTTTATGACCCACCTGCTCATGTCTGACAAATCTGCTTGATTTCTTGAAGGATTTCATCAACCTTCATGTGTGAAAGTAAAACAGCTGATGCCATTTACCTTCATTTCCAAAGACCATTCTATAAAGTTGTACATAAGAGGATGGTATAAAAAGCTGTATTTCAGTGGATAGGAAATTGGTTGAGTGGACGCAGATTAATAATGAAGCTTCAAAATGATTAGACGCAACAACTGGTGTCTCACAGGAATCCATCCTGGGTCCACTTTTCTTTCCTTCTAATCCTACTTGTGATGAACTGCATTAGGATTCAGAATTCAATGACAAGACGGCAGACTGGACAAACAAGTGCCACATGAATATTAATATCTGTAGTAAAGACGAGAAAGGAAGCTGCAGAATGATTTCTCTTGAGTTAAGAAAGTAAGGAAAAAACTTAAGTGTAAAATCTGTGGTCATCTCATGACAATTAAGCATTGCGCAGAAACAGCATAAAAGACAAACAAAATTCTTGGTTTTAGAGTCAGAGGTTTTGAGTTTAGTTGATGTATTATTACTCTTTACTGTTCACTGGTGAGTCCCCATCTTGAACACTGTCTTCGGTTTTGGTCATCCTACTTGAAAGAAGACGTAGATAGAATTTACAAAATATAGCATTGAGCTGCCAAAGTAATTCCTAGATTGAGAAACAAATCATATAAGAACAGACTAAACTCCTTATATTTACTCAGAAAAGATGTTAAGAGATGATGTAATACAGTTCTTCAATAACGTCAAGGTTTTTGATAATCTCTTACAAACTACCACTAAGGTTAGAATCATTTCATCTCGCTTGCAGTAATGAAAACATTCCCCTGGGCAAACGTCTTACCAAAAATGAAGCAAAGCAATTTTTCTGCAACAGGATTGTTAAAGAAGGGAAAGGTTTATCTATCAGACTAGTTGATCGCAGAACCATATATGTACGTTTAAGAGAGGACTTGATAGATAATACACAGCAGATCTACGAGTGATGTCATTTGTGTCTCCTTACTTACATGATAAGTATAGAAGCTATGTCTTTGAAACATCTAAGTCTCCCTTCTTTACCGCTATCTTTTCCACTATCTTTCCACTATCTTTACCACTATCTTTCCACTATCTTTACCACTATCTTTACCACTATCTTTACCACTATCTTTCCAGTATCTTTACCACTATCTTTCCAGTATCTTTACCACTATCTTTACCACTATCTTTTCCACTATCTTTACCACTATCTTTACCACTATCTTTACCACTATCTTTTCCACTATCTTTCCACTATCTTTACCACTATCTTTCCACTATCTTTACCACTATCTCTACCACTATCTTTTCCACTATCTTTACCACTATCTTTACCACTATCTTTCCAGTATCTTTACCACTATCTTTACCACTATCTTGACCACTATCTTTACCACTATCTTTACCACTATCTTGACCACTATCTTTTCCACTATCTTTACCACTGTCTTTACCACTATCTTTACCACTATCTTTACCACTATCTTTACCACTATCTTTCCAGTATCTTTACCACTATCTTTACCACTATCTTGACCACTATCTTTTCCACTATCTTTACCACTATCTTTACCACTATCTTTTCCACTATCTTTACCACTATCTTTTCCACTATCTTTATCTTTACCACTATCTTTACCACTATCATTACCACTATCTTTACCACTATCTTTTCCACTATCTTTACCACTATCTTGACCACTATCTTTCCGCTATCTTTCCCTTTCACTTATGTTTACCGTTTCGTAAGTTAGCGAGGTCGTGCCAGGAACACATGAATAACAGCCTCGTTCGCTTGTAGTCATCCCACATCTCTCATATATGATGCACCCACTCCAGAGGTCCTGGCCACAGTCAAGCCAAACAGACCTTTCCATGGTGACATCTGACTCGTTCATAATACAGGAGGAGCACCACGCCATGTGGAGGTCAACCCCCTCCACACACACACACACACACACACACACACATACACTAACTACATCACAGCTTCCTCAGTTATTGTTCGTACATCCTGACAACATTATGTAGAAAAGGTTTACTACAATATCTTGATGGCAAAATTTTTTTTTTCTTCTCGGTAATGACGTACAAACGTCAATAGAATCTGTTATTTACATAATTTACAGAAAATCAAATTATGACTTCCTTCAAACCCCATGAATATGTATACCAAATTGAAGGAATTAGCATATATGATTGAACTATATCACACTTGTGGTCATCATTGTGAGGGACACGGGTTACTTCCTCACACTTCTCATGTCGTAGGTTTAGAGGAACTGGATGATATCAAGCAATGTTTGCTCTGCTGTTGGAGAGAGGCGAGTTTTACGCATTTATTAGACATCATCTTTACGTGAGCTACACTGTAAATGGTTCCGCTAATGAGCTTGAGTACGACTTGTTGCTGTGAATACGTAATTAAGATGAAATTATGCTTCTTACACTAACTCATGAGTGAGTCATTATTCACCATCAGTTTCTGAATACGTCATTCGTCATCTTTTGTTAGTTTTGCTCGCACGGCTAAGCTTATTGTAATACAATGTTTCCTCTTTTTCAGAAGAACTCTGACAGCGAAGGACAATCAAATGATACGCATCATTTGTGGCAAGTTTTTAGAAGATGGCGAAGAAAATGTTGCATTACCAGACAAAGATTATCAGGACACAGAACGAGGTAGTGTTGTTCACGAGAGCAACATCTGTGTCACTCCTGAGCAGAAGGTTCGAGCCAGTGTCGCCATGACTACATCAACACCAGTAGGCAAATTGAGCTGGACAGAACAAAGGTGTTACATCAAATGTGAACTTCCACGAAACCTTACAATCTGAGGAGAACATCTTTCGTTACCGAAGGCATTGTTTACGTTATGAACAACTTGTTTTAGATGACAGTAAACAGACATAATATCCTTTAAATGAAGTAATGTCTATCAAATGAAGTCTGTCGTGTTCCAAAAGACTTATGTAGAGATATTTACACTTCGTGAGGATGAGTAGTTGACAAAGGTTTAGGCCATAATTATGTTAGCACGTGACATACTTGCAGTAGTGCCAGTATATCATCAAATATGTAGTGTGAACTTCCCAACCATAAAATGCCGTCCATAACCATCATCCACCAGACAATACAGGTGGATGTATGCGGGCACTATATGGTCTTCCCACTGACACAGACCAATGTCGTTCTTAACTGGGATTGAATCCCTTAAAGAAACTGATGACCAAACCGCCGTTAGGAGCCTCATAGTTATCATGTGTAATGCACCAAAACCACAGCCCCCTCGTCCACAATCAGGCCTCACGAACCTTTCCTTGATTTTTTCCCAGCTGTTTCATTTTCCTGGTTCAGTCCATTGACAGCACGTCACCCCTTGTATACCACATCGCTCCAATTTACTTCATCCCAATCCGCAGCTTTCTCTCTCCTGCATGATAAGATTCTTATCACTTAAAACCTTATTCAGAATAACTTCATCTTTCCATCTCCAGCTCGGTTCCTCCCCTTTTCCTTCTTCCGTCTACTCCTGACACATATATCCTCTAAGACAACATTTCTTCACTAAATCCCTCCATATTCTCAAACATTTTCATCACACTCTCATCACTCCTCTCAGTCGAACACTATTTATTACCACATCCATCATCTCTTACTCTATGAACCCTCCTCACGCCACATATTGTCCTCACGCAATTCGTTTCCGGCACACTCGCCTTACTCAGTACATTCTCATGCATAGACTTTGCCTCGTATCCGTACCACACCGTCAGGACTGCTGTACCTACAAACATACCAGTTTTCGTCCTCCCTGATGGTGACGTTTCTTTATTTCTTAATGCTTTCAGGACCTTCACACCCTCACCCACATTATAACTCAACTCATCTCCCATGGTTCCATTCGCTGCCATGTCCACTTTCATGTATCTGAAACGCTTCAATCCGTCCAAATTCTCTCCATTCAAACTCACATCCTAGCTAAACTCTCTCGTTGAACTGCTAAACCAAAAAACTTGCTTCTTTTCACATTCACTTTCAACTTTCCCCTCTCGCATATTCTCTCAAACTCAGACAAAACCTCCTGCAGTTTCTCACTCGAGTTTACCAGCACCGTTGTGTCATCTGCACAAACTACATAACTCAGCTTTAGTCCCGTCCCCCCCTAACATACTGAACTCCTACTCCATTCTCCAAAATCCTTGAATTTACCTTCCTCATTAACCCATCAATAAATGTATAGATTATACAGCCATGGTGAACCTCACACAGTTGCCACAAACCACCTTCAACTGCCCCAACTCATCCTCCTCTCCTCCTGTTTGCACACACGACCATCTTGGTACAACCTGCTCAATGTTTCAGTAGCTTTCCTTCCAAACCAAACATTCGTGATACCTAGAAAACATGATACGTTTTCTACATGTCCATAAATAACACATACAAATACTTCTCCCACACAAAGTATTTTTCACGCTCATTCTTCAAAGCAAACACCTCAACTGCACATCCTTAACTGCTATTGAAACCACATTGTCCCCTACTGTCTGATGCACTGTTCGCGCTTCCGTCATCATATACACTACTCTTCCATACAACTTACGAGGTACACTCAACAGACTTGTAACACTGTACTTCTAATATTCAATTATGTCCCCCTTGCCCTTATTTAGTGTCACTATACATGCATTTCGCCAATCTTCAGGCACTTCACCATGATCCACACATAGAGTAAATAACATAACCAACCAGAGAACAGCATAGTCACCCCCTTTGTTAAAAGCTTCAATCGCAATACTGTTCACTCCAGCTGCCTAACCACATTATATTCTAGACTACTAGGCTTTCACTCCATTTTCTATCCTCCTAACTTGAACATACGTGATCTGGAGGTGAAGAACGTGGGTATGTATGAATAAATTAAGACAAACATGATCACGACCTTAGTGTGGTGTGGATCTCTGGAGATGCCAGAATTTCTAGTAACCAGTCAGGAGCGTTTTTCCTTGTGCGGATCTCTTGTTAATATGATCTATCATGAAGCAACTTGATGTCAATGTGTGATTCACGATCATGCAGCTCTCTTGCGCTCTTTTGTTTCCTTGTGTGATTACATCGTTGGATCTTATTCTTCGTAGCGTCACTATAATGAATCTGTCTATGTTTGATATTATGTTCGAGTCGTTTTAGATTTGTTTAGTTCGGTTGTGTCTGACTGTAATGAATGGAAATGTTGTGGGAGTAAGTTGTTCAAGACTTCTGCTATTTCTGTAGCATCATCGGCATTAATGTCTATGTTCGTGGCACAGTTTGGTGGGGGAACGTCATCTGTGTAAGCTATGGATCGTTGGTGACAGAACTCTGCCCTGCGGGACCTCGTCTAGTACGGGAAATCTGGGTAACGTTTCAGAATGGATGATTTCTGCGGTGCGTTGGTGTAGAGACGTACACAGTAGTCGTTCTGTCGTCTTTAGTATGCCTAGATGTCGTACCTTATATTGTAAGCCGTTTCTCAACATTATGTCAAAGACTTTGCGTAAATCTGCTTGTACAATTGAATAATTCAAGTTCGTCCTATGATTTCTGCTGCAGTGGCAACAATTGAGTTGGTGTTTGATGCCTTATTAATTAGGGTTATAGATGTTGTTGTTTTCAAGATGTCCTCTTAACCTTTGGTATATGAATTCTTCGTAAAGTTTCCCTGCGACATCTTGGTGGGATATGGGATGGTAGGTCTCCGGGTGTGTTTCTGGCTTTCCTGGTTTTGGTATCATTGGCACTCTGGTCTCCATGAACCTTCGAGGAAAGTGTCGTGGGCTTAAACGTTGAGAAGGTAGTGAAGTTCCTCTGTAGGTAACATTCTGACTTGCCTCTTATCTATTTTGCTCTCTCTCTCTCTCTCTCTCTCTCTCTCTCTCTCTCTCTCTCTCTCTCTCTCTCTCTCTCTCTCTCTCTCTCTCTCTCTCTCTCTCTCTCCTAGAACCATTTCTAGACACGGAAAGCATTGATCTGATCAGCGACCACAATTTGCCGCATTATATTCCGAAATGTCAGAGGACAGAGACAGACGAGGAGGTACTGCACGTAGAACCATACCTAAGCCACAGTGAGATTCACATGATAACATCTGATTCTTTCTGGAAACCTAACCTAACTTAACCTAACCTAACCTAACCTAACCTAACCTAACCTAACTTAACGACCTGTTGCAGATGTAGAGTCGTAATCTGCTCGACTTATCAACACTGTCGAGAATATCTTCCTCCACAGAACCGTCACAGAACCGAGGAGGGAAGATAACATTCTTGATCATCTCCTCGCATCCCAGGTGTTCTGAGTCGCTAGTACTTGTGTTGGCCAACATGTAGGCAAGTGTGACCCTAACATGATTCGGGTGGATGTAGCTCTCACAACCCACTATCCTAAATATTTTTCCTCCTGACTTAAAGATGTGGATGGTAATGGGATGCACGATGGATGAGTCTCACCTTTGTTGGCTCACGTCCGGAGGAGCTACGGGCGTGTTGTCTGTCTCACTTTCTGCATCAAAAGATTCAGTCGTTCCCATGCATGGTGAAAACAGGCGAAGACATAAACTACAATCTTCAAGACTCAGGCAATGGCCCCAGTCTTGCAACGCAGTATACCACAGTCAGGAGAGGCAAAAGACTTTTAAAAGAAACAACAACAGAGAGTATACAACGAATGTTGTGAAAGATAACACTAGAAATTCTACGATGTTTCATAGGTATTTCAGGAGTGAGATAAGATCATTAATAAACGAAGATTCAGAAGCGATTGTTGATACAAAAACATAACAATTGTAATAAAATTTTGTGATTTGTTGTTACACTGGAGAGCAGTAACATGAACTTTGAGACAGTGCTAAATAACACCCACACATGACACCAGAGAAGCAGTAACATTGATGAATAAGATGAGGAGTAATGAAAGCCCAGCTCCTGATTGTTTCTATCCTCAAGTGATGAAATACGTCAAACTTACAAGCCATTTACCTATATTTTCCATGAATCTCTTCTCCAGGCGGTACTACAGGACCTGAAAGTAGCAGATGTTACTCCAACATTCCAGAAGGGAAGCCATGAAATGCTGGTGAATGACTGTATTATTAGCCTCACATCAACTGTGGGTCGTCAGCTTCTGGAGTCGATTACCAGAGATGAAGTAGTAGTTCACCTGGAGCAACACCATTCTGATCAGTAACATACACCACAAGGTACACATCATACCTAACCAACTAACTGCAATCTTAGGGAAAAAATGATCCAATACTCGCGACAGAAGCAATAGACATTATGTTTCTGGACTCCCAGTAAGCATTCAACAAAATCGCCCACGGTAAAATGATGCCTAAAGTCCAGGTTCTGGGGATTACTGGTCCACATGAAGCCAGACACAAGCCTGGCTGCTTAGTGGAAGGAAGACTCGTGTTGAATGGTGGAATCATCACTATGGTCACCCCCCCCCCCTGGCGGCCGGTCCAGGGGGTGTACAGTGTTCATCATATACATCAGTGATGATGACGTATGATCGAATAACATATACATCAGTGATGATGATGTAGGATCGAATAACATATACATCAGTGATGATGACGTATGATCGAATATCATATACATCAGTGATGATGATGTAGGATCGAATAACATATACATCAATGATGATGACGTACGATCGAATATCATATACATCAGTGATGATGATGTAGGATCGAATAACATATACATCAGTAATGATGATGTAGGATCGAATAACATATACATCAGTAATGATGATGTAGGATCGAATAACATATACATTAGTGATGATGACGTATGATCGAATAACATATACATTAGTGATGATGACGTACGATCGAATAACATATACATCAGTAATGATGATGTAGGATCGAATATCATATACATCAGTGATGATGATGTACGATCGAATAACATATACATCAGTAATGATGATGTAGGATCGAATAACATATACATTAGTGATGATGACGTATGATCGAATAACATATACATCAGTGATGATGATGAAGGATCGAATAACATATACATCAGTGATGATGATGTAGGATCGAATAGCATATACATCAGTGATGATGACGTAGGATCGAATAACATATACATCAGTGATGATGATGTAGGATCGAATAACATATACATCAGTGATGATGATGTAGGATCGAATAACATATACATCAGTGATGATGATGTAGGATCGAATAACATATACATCAGTGATGATGATGTAGGATCGAATAACATATACATCAGTGATGATGAAGTAAGATTAAATAAGTTAATGTTCAACTTCGTAGATGAGACAGATCTTCAGTACCACATTAACTCAGGAAGATACGCTAAAGTTACAACAGGAGCAAGCTAAAGTGGCTGTTTGGTTGACAAAATGGTATACGCCATTCAGCTTCAACTACGAAACCTCATCAATATATTCAATTATGGACTGACGGAACACAAGATAATGGAACTCTTTGTGTGAGAAATATAGGATCACTGTCTCCAACAACTTCATTTTCTCCCAGCACTGTAACAAAGGTTTACATACAAGAGCAAGGATTTCGTATTGCCAATATCTCGAAGTCTGTTTAGACCTTTCTCATATATGCGGTGCAGTCCAGGGTCCCCCCACCTATATATGGATATTCTTAAGTTGGAAGCAATGCAGCGAAGAGCAACGACATTGATTCCTTCCTTGCTTAACACACCACATAAGGACAGACTGCCAGAAGTGAGTCTGTTCTCTCTAAGCAGGAGACGGTTCTGTGGCAAGTTCATAGAATGTTTTAAGATAAAGATTACATCAAAGTCGATATTGAAAATGCCTTGTGGTCACGCCAGAACTACCAACGAGAGGGCATGGATTAAAACCTGAAAATCCTCGAGTTGATTTGGATTGCAAGAAATATTTCTTTTCCGACGACATGAGTGACGTGTAGAGTAAGCTCCCACAAAATGTTGTTCACAGCAACATTGTCAGTAGCTTCAAAATTCGTCCTGATCATCACCAGTTAATCTCACTTTTTAGCAGTGAATAACTGTTTTAACCAATCATCATAACACAGTGGTACATCATGCTATCTTCTCCAATCATCATAACACAGTGGTACATCATGCTATCTTCTCCAATCATCATAACACAGTGGCACATCATGCTATCTTCTCCAATCATCATAACACAGTGGCACATTATGCTATCTTCTCCAATCATCATAACACAGTGGTACATCATGCTATCTTCTCCAATCATCATAACACAGTGGCACATGATGCTATCTTCTCCAATCATCATAACACAGTGGCACATCATGCTATCTTCTCCAATCATCATAACACAGTGGCACATCATGCTATCATCTCAACCTTGGTCATGATACTGTAATGATCACTGAATCATCCAGCCTCACTACGAGTGTCACAGACATGGTGCGTCGCAAGGCTGGAGATGAAACATTATCATAAATCTTTTTTAAAACTAAAACTGAAGGGTTGCCTTTCCTTGGTGATGGAATGGATGACTATTCCTATTTTTTCTACCTTTTGACCTTTCTTTGACATTTTCTTTCAGGTATATTAGTCCTGCAAGGTATTTTTTCTACCTGTTTTTCATTCAGCGTATTGGCAGGCGTGGAGAGCGGGCAGAGAACCTTTCATTACTATCATTTTCTTGTACTAATTTTCAAGGGACGGACCCTCTCTCTCAGTGGGGTTCAGGACAGACCACCATGCTCGGACTTTGGGTCAGTGTGGTCTGTGTATCTATGTAAAACTCTCTCTCTCTCTCTCTCTCTCTCTCTCTCTCTCTCTCTCTCTCTCTCTCTCTCTCTCTCTCTCTCTCTCTCTCTCTCTCTCTCTCTCTCTGCCTGTTGTTCTAGCCCCCATTATCTTAATTCATCATTAATACCTTCACACGTGTTTGGTATCATTTAAGAGAACTTCTGCTGGTTATGTTGTGTAGTGTTACACACGCTGTCCTGTGGCCACTGTATGTGTGTGTGTGTGTGTGTGTGTGTGTGTGTGTGTGTATGTGGTAGCTGTAGTTCAGTAGTGATGATGATTATGGTTTTTCCATGCTCTGTACGTAATGAGAATGAATGTAAGCAACATGACTGGTATAGTCATGATGTATAATGCTGAAGTACAGATGCGAGAGGCTACCAACATATCAGACTGCCATGAAATGAATAACCTCATTAACTGTTTATTCACGGATCAGATTGATTTAGTATTACTGACTCACCATAATGGAGGGTTGTGAGCATATAACTGACTCACCATAATGGAGGGTTGTGAGCATATTAATGACTCACCATAGTGGAGGGTTGTGAGTATATGGCTGACTCACCATAGCGGAGGGTTGTGAACATATTACTGACTCACCATAGCGGAGGGTTGTGAACATATTACTGACTCACCATAGAGGAAGGTTGTGAACATATTACTGACTCACCATAGAGGAGGGTTGTGAACATATTACTGACTCACCATAGTGGAGGGTTGTGAGCATATTACTGACTCACCATAATGGAGGGTTGTGAGCATATTACTGACTCACCATAGTGGAGGGTTGTGAGCATATTACTGACTCACCATAATGGAGGGTTGTGAGCATATTACTGACTCACCATAATGGAGGGTTGTGAGCATATTACTGACTCACCATAGTGGAGGGTTGTGAGCATATTACTGACTCACCAGTGGGAGGTTGTGAGCATATTACTGACTCACCATAGCGGAGGGTTGTGAACATATTACTGACTCACCATAGTGGGAGGTTGTGAGCATATTAATGACTCACCATAGTGGAGGTTGAGCATATTACTGACTCACCATAATGGGAGGTTGTGAGCATATTACTGACTCACCATAGTGGAGGGTTGTGAGCATGCTACTGACTCACCATAATGGAGGGTTGTGAGCATATTACTGACTCACCATAGTGGGAGGTTGTGAGCATATTACTGACTCACCATAGTGAGAGGTTGTGAGCATATTACTGACTCACCATAATGGGAGGTTGTGAGCATATGACTGACTCACCATAGTGGGAGGTTGTGAGCATATTACTGACTCACCATAATGGGAGGTTGTGAGCATATTGCTGACTCATCATAATGGGAGGTTGTGAGCATATTACTGACTCATCATAATGGAGGGTTGTGAGCATATTACTGACTCACCATAATGGAGGGTTGTGAGCATACTACTGACTCACCATAATGGAGGGATGTGAGCATATTACTGACTCACCATAGTGAGAGGTTGTGAGCATATTACTGACTCACCATAATGGGAGGTTGTGAGCATATGACTGACTCACCATAGTGGGAGGTTGTGAGCATATTACTGACTCACCATAATGGGAGGTTGTGAGCATATTGCTGACTCATCATAATGGGAGGTTGTGAGCATATTACTGACTCATCATAATGGGAGGTTGTGTGCATATTACTGACTCACCATAGTGGAGGGTTGTGAGCATATTACTGACTCACCATAGTGGAGGGTTGTAAGCATATTACTGACTCACCATAGTGGGAGGTTGTGAACATATTACTGACTCACCATAGTGGGAGGTTGGGAGCATATTACTGACTCACCATAGTGGGAGGTTGTGAGCATATTACTGACTCACCATAGTGGAGGGTTGTGAGCATGCTACTGACTCACCATAGTGGAGGGTTGTGAGCATATTACTGACTCACCATAGTGGAGGGTTGTGAGCATGCTACTGACTCACCATAGTGGAGGGTTGTGGGCATATTACTGACTCACCATAATGGGAGGTTGTGAGCATATTACTGACCCACCATAGTGGAGGGTTGTGAGCATACTACTGACTCACCATAATGGGAGGTTGTGAGCATATTACTGACTCATCATAGTGGAGGGTTGTGAGCATATTACTGACTCACCATAATGGAGGGTTGTGAGCATATTACTGACTCACCATAATGGAGGGTTGTGAGCATATTACTGACTCTCCATAATGGGAGGTTGTAAGCATATTACTGACTCACCATAATGGAGGGTTGTGAGCATATTACTGACTCTCCATAGTGGAGGGTTGTGAGCATGTTACTGACTCACCATAATGGAGAGTTGTGAGCATATTACTGACTCACCATAATGGAGGGTTGTGAGCATATTACTGACTCACCATAATGGAGGGTTGTGAGCATATTACTGACTCACCATAATGGAGGGTTGTGAGCATACTACTGACTCACCATAATGGAGGGATGTGAGCATATTACTGACTCACCATAATGGAGGGTTGTGAGCATACTACTGACTCACCATAATGGAGGGTTGTGAGCATACTACTGACTCACCATAATGGGGGGTTGTGAGCATATTACTGACTCACCATAATGGAGGGTTGTGAGCATACTACTGACTCACCATAATGGAGGGTCGTGAGCATACTACTGACTCACCATAATGGGAGGTTGTGAGCATGATACTGACTCACCATAGTGCAGGGTTGTGAGCATGCTACTGACTCACCATAGTGGAGGGTTGTGAGCATGCTACTGACTCATCATAATGGGAGGTTGTGAGCATATTACTGACTCATCATAATGGGAGGTTGTGAGCATATTACTGACTCACCATAGTGGAGGGTTGAGAGCATACTACTGACTCACCATAATGGGAGGTTGTGAGCATGCTACTGGCTCACCATAGTGCAGGGTTGTGAGCATGCTACTGACTCACCATAGTGAAGGGTTGTGAGCATGCTACTGGCTCATCATAATGGGAGGTTGTGAGCATATTACTGACTCATCATAATGGGAGGTTGTGAGCATATTACTGACTCATCATAATGGGAGGTTGTGAGCATATTACTGACTCACCATAGTGGAGGGTTGAGAGCATACTACTGACTCACCATAATGGGAGGTTGTGAGCATGCTACTGACTCACCATAGTGCAGGGTTGTGAGCATGCTACTGACTCACCATAGTGGAGGGTTGTGAGCATATTACTGACTCACCATAATGGGAGGTTGTGAGCATGCTACTGACTCATCATAATGGGAGGTTGTGAGCATGCTACTGACTCACCATAGCGCGGGGTTGTGAGCATGCTACTGACTCATCATAATGGGAGGTTGTGAGCATATTACTGACTCATCATAATGGTAGGGTGTGAGCATGCTGCTGACTCACCATAATAGAGGGTTGTGAGCATATTACTGACTCACCATAGTGCAGGGTTGTGAGCATGCTACTGACTCACCATAGTGGAGGGTTGTGAGCATGCTACTGACTCACCATAGCGCGGGGTTGTGAGCATGCTACTGACTCATCATAATGGGAGGTTGTGAGCATATTACTGACTCATCATAATGGTAGGGTGTGAGCATGCTACTGACTCACCATAATAGAGGGTTGTGAGCATATTACTGACTCACCATAGTGCAGGGTTGTGAGCATGCTACTGACTCACCATAGTGGAGGGTTGTGAGCATGCTACTAACTCATCATAATGGGAGGTTGTAAGCATATTACTGACTCATCATAATGGGAGGTTGTGAGCATATTACTGACTCACCATAGTGGAGGGTTGAGAGCATACTACTGACTCACCATAATGGGAGGTTGTGAGCATGCTACTGACTCACCATAGTGCAGGGGTGTGAGCATGCTACTGACTCACCATAGTGAAGGGTTGTGAGCATGCTACTGGCTCATCATAATGGGCGGTTGTGAGCATATGACTGACTCACCATAGTGGAGGGTTGTGAGCATATTACTGACTCACCATAATGGGAGGTTGTGAGCATGCTACTGACTCATCATAATGGGAGGTTGTGAGCATGCTACTGACTCACCATAGCGCGGGGTTGTGAGCATGCTACTGACTCATCATAATGGGAGGTTGTGAGCATATTACTGACTCATCATAATGGGAGGTTGTGAGCATATTACTGACTCATCATAATGGGAGGTTGTGAGCATGCTACTGACTCACCATAATAGAGGGTTGTGAGCATATTACTGACTCACCATAATGGGAGCTTGTGAGCATGCTACTGACTCACCATAGTGGAGGGTTGTGAGCATGCTACTGACTCATCATAATGGGAGGTTGTGAGCATATTACTGACTCACCATAGTGGAGGGTTGTGAGCATGCTACTGACTCATCATAATGGGAGGTTGTGAGCATATTACTGACTCATCATAATGGGAGGTTGTGAGCATATTACTGACTCACCATAATAGAGGGTTGTGAGCATATTACTGACTCACCATAGTGGAGGGTTATGAGCATGCTACTGACTCATCATAATGGGAGGTTGTGAGCATATTACTGACTCACCATAGTGCAGGGTTGTGAGCATGCTACTGACTCACCATAATGGGAGGTTGTGAGCATTATCCAGCGAGGAGTGGGTCATGATGGAGGGTAAATATCCCGTCATTAAACACAGGACAGAAATATTTACTTCTGACGCCGGGTTAAATATCCTATTAGTCCTGGGGGGGGGGGGGGGGGGGCAGCGCTGCCGGAGGTATGATGCTTACCATGGGGGAGGTGGGAGGAGTCTACGGTGTTGCCAGTCGTATGATGTCATCCCCTGGAGACTGGATTGTTGCCAGCTGTATGATGTCATCTCTGATGGAGGTTGGAGTGTTGCCATCTGTTTGATGTTATATTTGGTGTGGCCTGGTGTGTTGCCAGCTGTATGATGTCATCTCTAGTGAAGACGAGTGTTACCAGCTGTATGATGTCATCCCTAGTTAACAGTGGAGTCCTTTCATCTGTACGATGTCGTTCTTCGTGGAGATACGAGTGTTGCCAGCTGCATGATGTTCTCCCTAGTGGCCTTGGTGGAAGTTTGTGTGCTGTCAGCTGTATGATGCTATCCCTGGTGGAAGCTGGTGTGTTGTCAGCTGTATGATGCTATCCCTGGTGGAAACTGGTGTGTTGTCAGCTGTATGATGCTATCCCTGGTGGAAGCTGGTGTGTTGTCAGCTGTATGATGCTATCCCTGGTGGAAGCTGGTGTGTTGTCAGCTGTATGATGCTATCCCTGGTGGAAGCTGGTGTGTTGTCAGCTGTATGATGTCACTAATAATCAATCCTGGAGTACCGAGAGCTTGAGAAAATACAATTGACTGAGTCTAGAATGTTATCATGTGTACGACATCGCCCCATGTTAACCTGGGGTGTTGCCAGACGAAAGATTCCACCCCATGTAACAACAGGTAGTGTAAGACCAAGTGTATATTACCCGCACTTGTTGAGTCATATGCATTATTTAGTGTTAAATGGCACGTGTTGCTTAGCTTAGTGTGTTGTGTGATGTAGGATGTCACCTCATGTAGACCCAAGTGTGCTACGTAGTTCCTCCTTGTTGAAACTAGGGTGTTGCCAAGTGCAAGATGATAATCCTCGTTAAACCAGAGGGATTCGTTAAACCAGAGGGATTCGTTAAACCAGAGGGATTCGATAAACCATAAGAATTCTTAGTTTTATGAACAACCGATGCTTGTGTGTGCTGTCAGCTGCAGGATGCGTCCTAAATTTTGTTGTGTTGTCATCTGTAGATCACTACACGTGTTAGAGTCTGGCTGGAGAGTGTGTGTTGCACGTGGCGCCTCACGTGATGTCAGGATGTCTCCACCTGACCAGTGTTGTGTGGTGTACGGGACCATCTGTAGTGTGTCTCCCCAACACCAGCTGACACGGGACCATCTGTAGTGTGTTTCCCCAACACCAGCTGACACGGGACCATCTGTAGTGTGTTTCCCCAACACCAGCTGACACGGGACCATCTGTAGTGTGTTTCCCCAACACCAGCTGACACGGGACCATCTGTAGTGTGTTTCCCCAACACCAGCTGACACGGGACCATCTGTAGTGTGTTTCCCCAACACCAGCTGACATTCATGTGTTGACTACAGAAGACGTTCCTGGGAACTATTTTCCCACACAGGCACCACAGAGATCCCAACTCTTGGTCTTCAAACTACAAGTCTGTTTTCCATGTATCTCTGGTGTTTCTCTCCTGCAACCTTACTGGTGTATATTTTCATGTTTCCATTATTCTGGAGCAGAAAGAAGACATTCTTCATTCGAAGTCAAACGTTTGTGTACAAGAATTTGTGCTTCACTGAGATCAGAATGGTCCATCATACAACCAAGACTGACACATCTTTGATCGTGATGAGAACATGGATTATTCATACTGTGGCATTCATCTTTGTGGCTTACCACTTTACGCTGCCCAGATGTTAAGAGTGAGGAGTAGTTTCTTAGGCTGGATTTCGAATGTCCTTCCAAAGAATCCGATAACTGTTCATTTTTACCACTGTATCGGAGGTACAGTCATTGTGTATCGGAGGTACAGTCATTGTGTATCGGAGGTACAGTCATTGTATATCGGAGGTACAGTCATTGTATATCGGAGGTACAGTTATTGTGTATCGGAGGTACAGTTATTGTGTATCGGAGGTACAGTCATTGTATATCGGAGGTACAGTCATTGTGTATCGGAGGTACGGTCATTGTGTATCGGAGGTACAGTCATTGTGTATCGGAGGTACAGTCATTGTGTATCGGAGGTACAGTCATTGTGTATCGGAGGTACAGTCATTGTGTATCGGAGGTACAGTCATTGTATATCGGAGGTACAGTCATTGTATATCGGAGGTACAGTCATTGTATATCGGAGGTACAGTCATTGTGTATCGGAGGTACAGTCATGGCACTGTCTTCATCCCCGTTTGCTTTTTTAAGTCAGTAAAATTTATATAATTTTATTCCTTCTTGTTTTTACTGTAAACTGATCAGTAGTTAGTAATGTCTTCTACATATAGTTAATCACATATTTAACACAAGACTGAATCCAACTTTACTGACCAGTGAGA
Organism: Panulirus ornatus; assembly: GCF_036320965.1. Lineage (NCBI taxonomy): Eukaryota > Metazoa > Arthropoda > Malacostraca > Decapoda > Palinuridae > Panulirus > Panulirus ornatus. The sequence goes on along the minus strand of NC_092271.1, from coordinate 2,951,881 downwards.
CATTCAGCCTAGCTATGTTCCCTCTCTCTGTGGAAGACAGCGCACCCTGATGGACATATTCCACAAGGAAACGTCTATTTGATAACCAAGATCCAGAGATGGCTAGTTACATCATACCTTCTCTTCTAATATAGTTTTCTACACATCTGAAGTTTCTCTTCGCCTGGTGTGCGCACATTGACCTACACTACATTACATCAGGTAAGTCACTCAGATGTGTTGTAACTCTAGCAAACATGTCTGGCCGGCCACTTATAGAGATGATAATACCACAAGTCTACCATGTTAACTGCCTCCTGGGAAGAGAGATTAACTGATCAGTCATCAAGCCTGAATGTTCCACACAAGATCATCCTACCACTGCCACCTCTGGCTGCCAATCCTGCTATCTATTCATTTTTAAAGTTTTGTTGGCGAATTAATCGACGATCAAACTGATGTTACTTCTCCTGAGTTTCCTTCAACTTACAGCCCTGTGTGTGTGTACTCGGTACAATCACAAATGTACTCTACCACTTCCTATACCAGGCCAACTGGAGGGAAAACATTGCTCAGGATGGCAGACGTTCCTGGGTCATGTATCCCCTCACCAGCGTTGCCAGTTGTCCAGGTGTGTGAGAGACACACGGGCATGGTGGCGTGAACACTGATGTTCTTCATCTCATAATCAATGTTCAAATTACGTATGTTGCTGTGTGACGGGTCAGCTGCTAGAACCATCATAAGACAGACACAGCCATGCTAGGGTCAGTGTCTTGATGGGTTGTGTTAAGCATTAATATAGATTCTGGTTGGCAGAATTAGGTCTTATACCAGTGATGTGTGTTGTTCTTCATTCTTCCTGCGAGAGATATATTCTGTTTTCGTTGTGAGGTGGAAATAATAATGCTCGGGTAAACTAATTCATATATTCAGATATTTGCTGTGTTCAATCTTTTTCTTTGTTTATCCCTCTGGTTCTCTCGTTTTCTTTACCAGTCTCTGTATTTGTTTATGTCTTTCACTGTGTTATGGGATGTTTAGCAACATACAGACTAGGTCTTTCTCAATGAATGAATACAATGTTTACCATGGAACATGCTTAGTGTGTCCCAATCACTAAAGAGGTGTTTACCAATATACAAAAAGGATGTTCACCCATGAATAAATGGATGTTTATCAATAAACATCCTGGATGTTTACCGACAAATCTGCATGAAATTTACATATAAAAATGTAGGATGCTTCCCAGAAAAATGCACGATGTTTACCAATGAATATCTGGAATTTTTACGAGCACAAACTTGGGATGTCATAAACAAACGTGCAGGATGCTTACAATCAAACACAGAAGTTGTTTACCTGTAGAAATGAATTGTGTTGACCAACAAACACGGATTGTTTGTGTCAATATTCCCTGCTACCTTTTACCTGCATCAGTACGTGCGCTAACAGTTGAAGGAATACTAAAGCTGTCCACATTATAGCGTTATCCAATCTTATTTCTGACCTAAAAATGACATACAGCTGTTGTGAGTTCCATCATTGAAGAAGTGTATGAGAAAGCTCTACATATCGTTACATGGTCATGTATGTCCCACTGAGACAACATCTTGGTCTGGCCTTGGTCACTTGAGTGAGGTTTTGCAAGTAATTAAATCATGCGTTGCTCAGCACCTACATGGCTACCCACAGGTCAAGCTTGCTACCCCTTTACTGCAAGGTGTTCGTATTTGAAAAAAGAAATAAACAGTTACAGAGAAAAAACGATGTTTGAGCAGGGAGAACCTTAGATCCCTAATGTGGACATGGCAGGGGTCAGAGCTGAAGTGAGTCACTGGGCGAATGACTGGGCAAAGGTCCAGGATGCACTGTGGACGTTGTGGAAGGGAGAGGTTGGTGTCTCGTGGAACAACGTTGGCTGTGTCTGAGGGGAAAGTAGCCCTGAGAATGCTGTTGCCGGTGGCAGTTCTGAGCCATGAGTGAAGCGTAAAGAAAGTGTTAGAAATGAAATACCAAAGGACTACAATGTGCAGCAAGGGGAGGATAGATGGTGTGCGGGATAACAGAGTAAGAGCAAAGTGTGGTAGTAGGAGCATTCTACTTGAAGGAGCTGACTAGCGTGTGTTGATGCACAATGAACATATGGAAATGATGAGCAAAGAAAGACTGACTAAGAGGATCTGGGCCTCAGAAGTGAAGGCAGCTATAGGAAGAAGTAAGCTAAGGTGATGTAAAAATGGAAGGAAACACTCCTTGAACATGCAGAAGTGTTAGTGGCGTGTATGGGACATAATGGATGGGAGTGATGTGGGACGATATACAGTCAGTAAGTTAAGTCAAGGCACATGAACTGGTCAGGATACACCACGTAAAGGACTGTTAGGCTCTGTTGTGGATTATGGGCTCTGGCTTCGGCACATTACACATGAGGACTAGAGAATGAAGAAAATGAGGCCGTTGGCCGTCATTTCCCAAAGCCACTTTGCCAATTGGTGATGAAATATGAAAGATCAGGAAAAATATAATAAAACTCATCTGTGTGCCAAGCTTTCGTCTCATCTCGCCCCTGAAACCAAACAGTAGGACTCCTGCTCTGTAGCTTCATGATGACTGATTTGGGGTCACATAGTAAGCCACTGGGTTATGAAGTCAGTTATGAATGTTGTAAGATGAATGTATCTGATGTTATTACGAGCAACGTAAGATAGGAAACATGAAGGAAATACTACAAAGCAAAAAGTCTTGAGGGAGAGCAAACCTGGTTGTCACTTGTGGTGTGTGTCATGTATACCGCTGTGGACTGGCCAGGACGTAAAGTGAACAATGTATAAAACCATCAGTTACGGTACAAGAGAGATGTTATCCAGGAACTACAACAGTGACGGTCGACGCAGGCCATCAAACCCATCGAGTAAGAACGGGAAGGCAAGATACGGGAAGGCAAGATATGGGGAGGCAAGATACGGGAAGGCAGGATACGGGAAGGCAAGATACGGGAAGGCAAGATACGGGAAGGCAAGATATGGGGAGGCAAGATACGGGAAGGCAGGATACGGGAAGGCAAGATACGGGAAGGCAAGATACGGGAAGGCAAGATACAGGAAGGCAAGATACAGGAAGGCAAGATACGGGAAGGCAAGATACGGGAAGGCAAGATACGGGGAGGCAAGATACGGGAAGGCAGGATACGGGAAGGCAAGATACGGGAAGGCAAGATACGGGAAGGCAAGATACGGGAAGGCAAGATACGGGAAGGCAAGATACAGGAAGGCAAGATACGTGAAGGCAGGACACGGGAAAGTAAGATACGGGAAGGCAAGATTCGGGAAGGCAAGATACGGGAAGGCAAGATACGGGAAGGCAGGATACGGGAAGGCAAGATACGGGAAGGCAAGACACGGGAAGGCAGGATAGGGGAAGGCAACATACGTGAAGGCAAGATAAGGGAAGGCAAGATAAGGGAAGGCAAGATACGGGAAGGCAAGATAAGGGAAGGCAAGATACAGTATGAATTCTACTGAACTGCAAAAAGTAAATGAGAAAAAAGACCCAGGCGTAATTACCTCAGGTGACATAAAGCCAAGTAAGTACATGACAGAAACAATAAAAAGGAGAGAATAAGATTCTTGGATTCATAGGAAGGACTTTCGAAAGTAAGTGTAGGGATATCATCTTTACTCCACACAGTTCACTTGCGCGTCTGCACCTTCAAGATTGTGTTCAGGTTTGGTCACTGCTTGAAAAAAAGACGTAAATAGGAACAGGCAGAATGTACAGAGTACAGTAACGAGCTACCAAGATGATTACCGGACTGAGAGACAAATCTTATGAGAACTGACTAAACTACTTAAATCTACGTATTCTGCATAGAAAATGTTAAGAGGGGATCTCATACAGGTAGTCAGAATAATCAAATGTTTAGATAATCTCCATCATTCAAGCTACGCAGAATTTGTTATGCCTAATTACTCCGTAGTAAAGGATACAGAATCGTATATATATATATATATATATATATATATATATATATAAATATATATATATATATATATATATATATATATATATATATGTTGTTCGCTGATGATGCAGCGCTGGTGGCTGATTCAGGTGAGAAACTGCAGAAGCTGGTGACTAAGTTTGGTAAAGTGTGTGAAAGAAGAAAGCTGAGAATAATGTGAATAAGAGCAAGGTTATTAGGTACAGTAGGGTTGAGGGACAAGTCATTTGGGAGGTAAGTGTGAATGGAGAAAAACTGGAGGAAGTGAAGTGTTTTAGATATCTGGAAGTCGATTTGGCAGCGGATGGAACCATGGAAGCGGAAGTGAGTCACAGGGTGGGGGAGGGAGCGAAAGTTCTAGGAACGTTGAAAAATGTATGGAAGGCGAGAGCATTATCTCGGAAAGCAAAAATGGATATGTTTGAAGGAATAGTGGTTCCAACAATGTTGTATGGTTGCGAGGCGTGGGCTATGGATAGAGTGGTGCGGAGGAGGGTGGGTATGTTGGAAATGAGATGTTTGAGGACAACATGTGGTGTGAGGTGGTTTGATCGAGTAAGTAATGAAAGGGTAACAGAGATGTGTAGTAATAAAAAGAGTGTGGTTGAGAGTACAAAAGAGGGTGTTTTGAAATGGTTTGGTCACATGGAGAGAATGAGTGAGGAAAGATAGATCAAGAGGATATATGTGTCAGAGGTGGAGGGAACGAGGGGAAGTGGGAGACCAAGCTGGAGGTGGAAGATGGAGTGAAAATGATTTTGAGTGATTGGGGCCTGAGCATGCAGGAGGGTGAAAGGGGTGCAAGGAATAGAGTGCATTGGAACGATGAGGTATACCGGGGTCGACGTGCTGTCAATGGATTGAACTAGGGCATGTGAGGCGTCTGGGGTAAACCATGGAAAATTTTGCGGGGCTTGGATGTGGAAAGGGAGCTGTGGTTTCGGTGCATTATACATGACAGCTAGAGACTGAGTGTGAACGAATGTGGCCTTTGTTGTCTTTCCCTAGCGCTACCTCACGCGCACGCGGGGGAGGGGGTTGTTATTTCATGTGTGGTGGGGTGGCGACTAGAATGAATGAAGTCAGCGAGTATGAATTATGTACATGTGTATATATGTATATGTCTGTGTATGTATGCATAAGTGGAAATGTATAGGTATGCATTTGTGCGTGTATGGACGTGTATGTACATGCATGTGTATGTATGTGGGTTGGGCCATTCTTTCGACCGTTTCGTCGCGCTACCTCGCTAACGCGGGAAACAGCGACAAAGTATAATAATAAAGAAAAAAAGAAAATATATATATATATATATATACATATATATATATATATATATATATATATATATATATATATATATATATATATATATATATATATATATATATATATATATATATATATATATATATATATATATATATATATATATATATATATATATGCAGAACCTTTTCCGTGAAGAGATATATCCAAGGATCACTATTGGAAAGAGAAATGACGGTGAGGGCTTTCCTTTATTACATCCACAGACAGAATCTGTCTGTGGATGTTTTGATTATGTTTAAAAACCGAACTTGTCCTTCTGGGAAACGCGCATTGATACATCCCATCCCTTTCAAGACTGACCGATTAGACCCCCTAACTATCGTTCTAGTGCTTTGACATCTAACATTTCCAAACTCTCTGAATCCCTCCTCAACTCCCATATCTTCAGATGCCATACTAATGTCTGATAATCGTCCCTGAAAGATCTTGGTGAATTCTATCAAGTTGCCCTGGAAATCTCCACAGATTTTGACAGCTTGAGGCATCGAGTTCTTATTTTTTGATCTTCCCTTTTTTGGCTTTCCAGCCATCATTTTCGTCCTTTTCTAGCTTCCTCTCCGCCCGATCAATGTCAGTGTTTGTGGATGAATCAGCCTCCCCACTTTCTCCACCAACAAAGGTGTTCCTCACGGTTCTGTCCTGTCTTCTGCATTTTTTCTCTTTTTAATCAACGATCTTGTTTCTTCTACGAATAGCCAAATGCATTCACATACTGATGACTCAGTACTGTATTCTTTCTAATCTGCTCCTTCTTCTCTCACTCAATCTGTATCTCATTTCGATACGACTTTCTAAGTGAACTCAGACTTGAATTGGATATCTCAGTGTGGTAGACGAAATGTGGTTAGGTTTAATACCTTCAAGACCCAGTTTCTACCCATCTCTTTATCGAAAGTCACTCACAGCCTTCCTCTCTCCTTTAATGGAACTGTAATTCCGCCTTGTGGCTCAATGAACATACTTGGTATTACCGTCACCTTCACACTATCTTGGAAACCCCACTTTACGAAAATAGCTAAGTCTGCTTGTAAGATACTTGGAGTCGTGTTTGGAAGTCTTTTTTTTTTCTTATTCTAAACAGTTGCTCCATTTATGCAAATGTTTGATTCGTCCTTGTGTGGAGTACTGCTCTCACATCTGGAGTGGTTCTAGCTCCGTATCCTTACTTTATAGAGGTGAGTCGAAGGCGGTGTGACATATCAACTTTCCCAGGATAACTTCGATTTTGACCCACTTGCCCAAAACCACAATGCTGGATTACTTTCTTTCCTCTATAGGTATTACTTTGGCTTTTACTCCAGAAAACCGCCACTAGGTAGGCCGCTCAATGCTCGAGAAACTGCTGCCTCACATGATTCCTGTGTGGCTGATGGCAAATAAAGGGTGGGCCGTTTTGATAACTGTTTCTTTTCCTACACGCCGAAGCTTGGGTCTCTATACCCCCACATGTCTTTCCCCATAACTAAGACCTGGCAGTTTTTAGAAGACAGGTTTATCAGTTCTTCCAAAATTAGTAAATACTTTCTCTCCTTTTTCTCTTTGATTAACTTACTTACATTTCACTTTATGTGGAATTTTGTCTATGACTGGAGCCTTCGACACAAGAAACAAGATCAACTTGTGGCTGAATATCTTCATGTGGCGAGATATGTTTGGGAAGGACGGATGACACCTAAATGCACTTGGCACACTTGGTAGGTTCTTCATTGAGTCTGTTCAATATATACAACACATGCGTTTGGTGATAACTGCACATCGTGTGTAGGAGACTAGCTCCATCCAAGAGCAATGCTCGCAACAAGGGAGTTCTGCGTCAAGTAACCAAAATGATTCTTGGAATGAAAAACAGATCCCATGAGAGCCGACTTGGTGATTTAAATGTACTCAACTCAGAAAAGACATTAAGAAATAATTCAACAAATTACCAAAGGCTTAATAAATTAAACAGCTAATTAGGGCAACATTTGTCTGATTTCAAAGGTAGAAATTGATGCAAACTGGGTATGGGCAGCGTTTAAAGTCGAATGAGGCAAACTGGTTGCGAATAAGTATGGTTGAAAGCACCACGATACGTAGATACGATTGAAAACAGACTGGATAAATACCTCGTATATTTACTTACTTTTAAAGTTTCCTGTTATTTTCTGTGAGTCAGTTCCATGTTCCCTCTTCTAACTTGACATCCTCACTAATCAGAACATCCTTAGTTAGATCCAATGGTTTGGTTGTAGTTTGAAATGCCTTTGATTAACTTCACGGGCGACTAAAAACTTACATGGCTTATATTCGGAGATAATCATTTCACTCAGTACCTGTTGAATTAGTGGAACCTTCAAAAGGGAATAACATCCATATTTAGATACTCTAACCTAATGGTTCATAATGAATGTGCTCATATTGAGGCAGATCGTAATCATCAAGTAGATTAAACCCGACAGAAATGTGAGACCCCGGGATGGACGAAGAGACCCCGGGATGGACGAAGAGACCCCGACGAGGACGAAGAGACTCCGGGGAGGACGAAGAGTCCGCGGAGAGAGCCAATAGACCCTTTGGAGGACGAAGAGACCCAGGAGAGAACGAAGAGACCTCGGGGAGGCCTAAGAGACCCTAGGGAGGACGAAGAGACCCCGGGGAGGCCTAAGAGACCCTGGGGAGGACGAAGAGACCCCGGGGAGGACGAAGAGACTCCGGGGAGGACGAAGAGACTCCGGGGAGGATGAAGAGACTCCGGGGAGGACGAAGAGACCCCGGGGAGGACGAAGAGACCCCGGGGAGGACGAAGAGACCCCGGGGAGGACGAAGAGACCCCGGGAGGGACGAAGAGACCCCGGGGAGGACGAAGAGACCCCGGGGAGGACGAAGAGACCTCGGGGAGGCGTAAGACACCCCGGAGAGGGTGATGGGCAATGTTTCAATGAGAAACAAAATGTGTTTGATCCACATGTAGCGTCGGTGGCCACCAGACATTTCTGATGGAAGACATTCTTGTTCCTTATCTTCACATTGACTGTAACTGTTTCTTAATGTTGTTCGTATCGGTGGAAAGTACGTGAATTCCATTAAACTCAGATCATGTTTTAGTCGAAAGCAAAATAAGCCACGTATCCGACACCATCTGCTCCAGGCCTTAATGGGAGAGATAAAAATTTTACTGCTTATTGAATCACCTCCACTGCAGCAATATGGGTATTAGATAATAATTGTTAAGCATTTTCCCATCACCATCAGGGGAGTTCGGTGGCATTGATCTGGAACCGATTTGTGTCAGAATGTTTCAAAATATTACAAGACACTCGCAGTGGCATTGCTGCTCCTGCACACAGCTGCAGTTTAGAGGCTTCGGGATGTGCAACACGGCCGTTATAACCTCAAACCGCCATTTTCAGACCATTTTGAACCTGGATACAGTCCGTAAAGGCGCATATGCACTGGAGGCAAACATGCTACGAAGGAGAGAAATGCTATAAGGGAACACGTACACCAGAGAGGGACACCATGGGCCACACACCACAAGGGACACTTCTTCTTGGTAGACCTCTGGCATCATGCGACACATGACAGAGGACATACAGCGGCGTGTGACAACAAGAGACACACATATTGTTAGCTAATCATTGATTGGGTATTGCTATATCTGCCTGAAGTATAGATATGCTATACTTCAACCTCATGTCTTGGGTACATGTATTACTGTTACACCCACTTCTTGTTGTCAACGGATGTGGTATATACGTATATATCAAGAACGTATAGGAATAACGGGCAGACTTGTTATATAAAATCTATGGAGCTCAAGGATCGGCATATCCAAATTTGCAGATCAATAAATCAACCAGCAACTCATTTCTCTGGTCAGATCTTGTGCACATACCTGTTGGTGTGACTAGATATGATGATAACTGTGTCTGATGCACAGGCAAATTATACTGAGATGATCGGTTCCTTTCGTAATAAATACGATATATATATATATATATATATATATATATATATATATATATATATATATATATATATATATATATATATATATATATATATATATATATATATATATATATATATATATATATATATATATATATGGGAAAATGCGCACATCTCTATGGATAGAGATGTGCGCAGGAGGATGGATGTGCTGGAAATGAGATGTTTGAGGACAATGTGTGGTGTGAGGTGGTTTGATCGAGTAAGTAACGTAAGGGTAAGAGAGATGTGTGGAAATAAAAAGAGCGTGGTTGAGAGAGCAGAAGAGGGTGTTTTGAAATGGTTTGGGCACATGGAGAGAATGAGTGAGGAGAGATTGACCAAGAGGATATATGTGTCGGAGGTGGAGGGAACGAGGAGAAGAGGGAGACCAAATTGGAGGTGGAAAGATGGAGTGAAAAAGATTTTGTGTGATCGGGGCCTGAACATGCAGGAGGGTGAAAGGAGGGCAAGAAATAGAGTGAATTGGAGTCATGTGGTATACAGGGGTTGACGTGCTGTCAGTGGATTGAAGCAAGGCATGTGAAGCGTCTGAAGTAAACCATGGAAAGCTGTGTAGGTATGTATATTTGCGTGTGTGGACGTGTGTATGTACATGTGTATGGGGGGGGGGGCATTTCTTTCGTCTGTTTCCTTGCGCTACCTCGCAAACGCGGGAGACAGCGACAAAGTATAAAAAAAAAAAAAAAAAAAAAAAAAAAAATATATATATATATATATATATATATATATATATATACATATATATATATATATATATATATATATATATATATATATATATATATATATATATATATATATATATATATTTGGGTTTTTTTTTTTTGCTTTGTCGCTGTCTCCCGCGTTTACGAGGTAGCGCAAGGAAACAGACGAAAGAAATGGCCCAACCCACCCCCATACACATGTATATACATACGTCTACACACGCAAATATACATACCTACACAGCTTTCCATGGTTTACCCCAGACGCTTCACATGCCCTGATTCAATCCACTGACAGCACGTCAACCCCGGTATACCACATCGATCCAATTCACTCTATTCCTTGCCCTCCTTTCACCCTCCTGCATGTTCAGGCCCCGATCACGCAAAATCTTTTTCACTCCATCTTTCCACCTCCAATTTGGTCTCCCACTTCTCGTTCCCTCCACCTCCGACACATATCTCTTCTTGGTCAATCTTTCCTCACTCATTCTCTCCATGTGCCCAAACTATATCAAGACACCCTCTTCTGCTCTCTCAACCACGCTCTTTTTATTTCCATACATCTCTCTTACCCTTACGTTACTTACTCGATCAAAGCACCTCACACCACACATTGTCCTCAAACATCTCATTTCCAGCAAATCCATCCTCCTGCGCACAACTCTATCCATAGCCCACGCCTCGCAACCATACAACATTGTTGGAACCACTATTCCTTCAAACATACCCATTTTTGCTTTCAGAGATAATGTTCTCGACTTCCACAGATTCTTCAAGGCTCCCAGGATTTTCGCCCCCTCCCCAACCCTATGATCCACTTCCGCTTCCATGGTTCCATCCGCTGCCATATCCACTCCCAGATATCTAAAACACTTTACTTCCTCCAGTTTTTCTCCATTCAAACTTACCTCCCAATTGACTTGACCCTCAACCCTACTGTACCTAATAACCTTGCTCTTATTTACATTTACTCTTAACTTTCTTCTTTCACACACTTTACCAAACTCAGTCACCAGCTTATGAAGTTTCTTACATGAATCAGCCACCAGCGGTGTATCGTCAGCGAACAACAACTGACTCACTTCCCAAGCTCTCTCATCCCCAACAGACTTCATACTTGCCCCTCTTTCCAAAACTCTTGCACTCACCTCCCTAACAACCCCATCCATAAACAAATTAAACAACCATGGAGACATCACACACCCCTGCCGCAAACCTACATTCAATGAGAACCAATCACTTTCCTCTCTTCCTACACGTACACATGCCTTACATCCTCGATAAAAACTTTTCACTGCTTCTAACAACTTGCCTCCCACACCATATATTCTTAATACCTTCCACAGAGCATCTCTATACACTCTATCATATGCCTTCTCCAGATCCGTAAGTGCTACATACAAATCCATTTGCTTTTCTAAGTATTTCTCACATACATTCTTCAAAGCAAACACCTGATCCACACATCCTCTACCACTTCTGAAACCACACTGCTCTTCCCCAATCTGATGCTCTGTACATGCCTTCACCCTCTCAATCAATACCCTCCCATATAATTTACCAGGAATACTCAACAAACTTATACCTCTGTAATTTGAGCACTCACTCTTATCCCCTTTGCCTTTGTACAATGGCACTATGCACGCATTCCGCCAATCCTCAGGCACCTCACCATGAGTCATACATACATTAAATAACCTTACCAACCAGTCAATAATACAGTCACCCCCTTTTTTAATAAATTCCACTGCAATACCATCCAAACCTGCTGCCTTGCCGGCTTTCATCTTCCGCAAAGCTTTTACTACCTCTTCTCTGTTTACCAAATCATTTTCCCTAACCCTCTCACTTTGCACACCACCTCGACCAAAACACCCTATATCTGCCACTCTATCATCAAACACATTCAACAAACCTTCAAAATACTCACTCCATCTCCTTCTCACATCACCACTACTTGTTATCACCTCCCCATTTGCGCCCTTTACTGAAGTTCCCATTTGCTCCCTTGTCTTACGCACTTTATTTACCTCCTTCCAGAACAACTTTTTATTCTCCCTAACATTTAATGATACTCTCTCACCCGAACTCTCATTTGCCCTCTTTTTCACCTCTAGCACCTTTCCCTTGACCTCCTGTCTCTTTCTTTTATACATCTCCCACTCAATTGCATTTTTTCCCTGCAAAAATCGTCCAAATGCCTCTCTCTTCACTTTCACTAATAATATTACTTCTTCATCCCACCACTCACCACCCTTTCTAATCAACCCACCCCCCACTCTTCTCATGCCACAAGCATCTTTTGCGCAATCCATCACTGATTCCCTAAATACATCACATTACTCCCCCACTCCCCTTACTTCCATTGTTCTCACCTTTTCCATTCTGTACTCAGTCTCTCCTGGTACTTCCTCACACAAGTCTCCTTCCCAAGCTCACTTACTCTCACCACCCTCTTCACCCCAACATTCACTCTTCTTTTCTGAAAACCCATACAAATCTTCACCCTAGCCTCCACAAGGTAATGATCAGATACCCTCCAGTTGCTCCTCTCAGCACATTAACATCCAAAAGTCTCTCTTTCGCGCGCCTGTCAATTAACACGTAATCCAATAACGCTCTCTGGCCATCTCTCCTACTTACATACGTATACTTATGTATATCTCGCTTTTTAAACCAGGTATTCCCAATCACCAGTCCTTTTTCAGCACATAAATCTAAAAGCTCTTCACCATTTCCATTTACAACACTGAACACCCCATGTATACCAATCATTCCCTCAACTGCCTCATTACTCACCTATGCATTCAAATCACCCATCACTATAACCCGGTCTCGTTCATCAAAACCATTAACACACTCATTCAGCTGCTCCCAAAACACTTGCCTCTCATGATCTTTCTTCTCATGCCCATGTGCATATGCACCAATAATCACCCATCTCTCTCCATCAACTTTCAGTTTTACCCATATTAATCGAGAATTTACTTTCTTACATTCTATCACATACTCCCACAACTCCTGTTTCAGGAGTACTGCTACTCCTTCCCTTGCTCTTGTCCTCTCACTAACCCCTGACTTTACTCCCAAGACATTCCCAAACCACTCTTCCCCTTTACCCTTGAGCTTCGTTTCACTCAGAGCCAAAACATCCAGGTTCCTTTCCTCAAACATACTACCTATCTCTCCTTTTTTCACATCTTGGTTACGTCCACACACATTTAGACACCCCAGTCTGAGCCTTCGAGGAGGATGAGCACTCCCCGCGTGACTCTTTCTTCTGTTTCCCATTTTAGAAGGTTAAAAAAATACAAGGAGGGGAGGATTTCTGGCCCCCCGCTCCCGTCCCCTCTAGTCGTCTTCTACGACACGCGAGGAATGCGTAGGAAGTATTCTTTCACCCCTATCCCCAGGGATAATATATACATATATACATAATATATACATAATATATATATATATATATATATATATATATATATATATATATATATATATATATATATATATATATATATATATATATATATATATATATATATAACCATGGAAAGCTGTGTAGGTATGTATATTTGCGTGTGTGGACGTATGTATATACATGTGTATGGGGGTGGGTTGGGCCATTTCTTTCGTCTGTTTCCTTGCGCTACCTCGCAAACGCGGGAGACAGCGACAAAGCAAAAAAAAAAAAAAAAATATATATATATATATATATATATATATATATATATATATATATATATATATATATATATATATATATATATATATATATATATATGGAGAAAAACTGGAGAAAGTATAGTGTTTTAGATATCTGGGAGTGGATCTGGCAGCGGATGGAACCATGGAAGCGGAAGTGGATCATAGGGTGGGGGAGGGGGCGAAAATTCTGGGAGCCTTGAAGAATGTGTGGAAGTCGAGAACATTATCTCGGAAAGCAAAAATGGGTATGTTTGAAGGAATAGTGGTTCCAACAATGTTGTATGGTTGCGAGGCGTGGGCTATGGATAGAGTGGTGCGCAGAAGGATGGATGTGCTGGAAATGAGATGTTTGAGGACAATGTGTGGTGTGAGGTGGTTTGATCGAGTAAATAACGTAAGGGTAAGAGAGATGTGTGGAAATAAAAAGAGCGTGGTTGAGAGAGCAGAAGAGGGTGTTTTGAAATGGTTTGGGCACATGGAGAGAATGATTGAGGAAAGGTTGACCAAGAAGATATATGTGTCGGAGGTGGAGGGAACGAGGAGAAGAGGGAGACCAAATTGGAGGTGGAAAGATGGAGTGAAAAAGATTTTGTGTGATCGGGGCCTGAACATGCAGGAGGGTGAAAGGAGGGCAAGGAATAGAGTGAATTGGAGCGATGTGGTATACCGGGGTTGACGTGCTGCCAGTGGATTGAATCAAGGCATGTGAAGCGTCTGGGGTAAGCCGTGGAAAGCTGTGTAGGTATGTATATTTGCGTGTGTGGACGTATGTATATACATGTGTATGGGGTGGGTTGGGCCATTTCTTTCGTCTGTTTCCTTGCGCTACCTCGCAAACGCGGGAGACACCGACAAAGTATAATAAATATAAATAAATAAATAAATATATATATATATATATATATATAAATATATATATATATATATATATATATATATATATATATATATATATATATATATATATATATATATATATATATATATATATATATATATATATATATATATATATATATATATCCCAGAGGATAGTGGAGAGAGAATACTTCCCACGCATTCCTCACGTATCGTAAAAGGCGACTAAAGGGGACGGTAGCGGGAGGCTAGAAACCTTCCCCTCCATGTATTTTAACTTTCTAAACGGGGAAACAGAAGAAAGAGTCACGCGGGGAGTGCTCATCTTCCTCGAAGGCTCAGAGTGAGGTGTCTAAATGTGTGTGAATGTAACCAAGATGAGAAAAAGGAGAGACATACCTAGTATGTTTGAGGAAAGGAACCTGGATGTTTTGGCTCTGAGTGAAACGAAGCTCAAGGGTAAAGGGGAAGAGTGGTTTGGGAATGTCTTGGGAGTAAAGTCAGGGGTTAGTGAGAGGACAAGAGCAATTGAAGGAGTAGCAGCACTCCTGAAACAGGAGTGGTGGGAGTATGTGATAGAGTGTAAGAAAGAAAACTCTAGATTAATATGGGTAAAACTGAAAGTTCATGGAGAGAGATGGGTGATTATTGGTGCATATGCACCTGGGCATGAGAAGAAAGATCATGAGAGGCAGGTGTTTTGGGAGCAGCTTAGTGAGTGTGTTAGTAGTTTTCATGCACGAGATCGGGTTATAGTGATGGTGTTTTGAATGTAAAGGTGAGTAATGTGGCAGTTGAGGGAATAATTGGTATACATGGGGTATGCAGTGTTGTAAATGGTAATTGTGAAGAGCTTGTATATTTATGTGTTGAAAAGGACTGGTGATTGGGAATACCTGGTTTAAAACGAGAGATATACATGAGTATATGTATGTAAGTAGGAGAGATGGCCAGAGAGCGTTATTGGATTGCATGTTAAATGATAGGCGCGTAAAAGAGAGACTTTTGGATGTTAAGGTGCTGAGAGGTGTAACTGGAGGGATGTCTGATCATTATCTTGTGGAGGCGAAGGTGAAGATTTGTAGAGGTTTTCAGAAAAAAAGAGAGGATGTTGGGGTGAAGAGAGTGGTGAGAGTAAGTGAACTTGGGAAGGAGTTTTGTGTGAGGAAGTACCAGGAGAGACTGAGTACAGAATGGGAAAAGTTGAGAACAAGGGACGTAAGGGGAGTGGGGGAGGAATAGGATGTATTTAGGGAAGCAGTGATGGCTTGTGCAAAAGATGCTTGTGGCATGAGAAGCGTGGGAGGTGGGTTGATTAGAAAGGGTAGTGAGTGGTGGGATGAAGAAGTAAGATTATTAGTGAAGGAGAAGAGACAGGCATTTGGACGATTTTTGCAGGGAAATAATGCAAATGAGTGGAAGATGTATAAAAGAAAGAGACAGGAGGTCAAGAGAAAGGTGCAAGAGGCGAAAAAGAGGGCAAATGAGAGTTGGGTTGAGAGAGTATCATTAAATTTTAGGGAGAAAAAAAAGATGTTTTGGAAGGAGGAAAATAAAGTGCGTAAGACAAGGGAACAAATGGGAACTTCAGTGAAGGGGGCTAATGGGGAGGTGATAACAAGCAGTGGTGATGTGAGAAGGAGATGGAGTGAGTATTTTGAAGGTTTGTTGAATGTGTTTGATGACAGAGTGGCAGATATAAGTGAGAGGGTTAGTGAGAATGATTTGGTAAAGAGAGAAGAGGTATTTAAATATTTGCTGAAGATGAAAGCCGGCAAGGCAGCGGGTTTGGATGGTATTGCTGTGGAATTCATTAAAAACTGGGGTGACTGTATTGTTGGCTGGTTGGTAAGGTTATTTAATGTATGTATGATTCATGGTGAGGTGCCTGAGGATTGGCGGAATGCGTGCATAGTGCCATTGTACAAAGGCAAAGGGGATAAGAGTGAGCGCTCAAATTACAGAGGTATAAGTTTGTTGAGTATTCCTGGTAAATTATATGGGAGGGTATTGATTGAGAGGGTGAAGGCATGTACAGAGCATCAGACTAGGGAAGAGCAGTGTGATTTTTGAATTGGTAGAGGATGCATTGAAAAATGTATGTGAGAAATACTTAGAAAATCAAATGAATTTGTATGTAGCGTTTATGGATCTGAAGAAGGCGGATGATACAGTTGATAGAGATGCTCTGTGGAAGGTATTAAGAAAATATGGTGTGGGAGGCAAGTTGTTAGAAGCAGTGAAAAGTTTTTATCGAGGATGTAAGGCATATGTACGTGTAGGAAGAGAGGAAAGCGATTTGTTCTCAGTGAATGTTGGTTTGCGGCAGGGGTGTGTGATGTCTCCATGGCTGTTTAATTTGTTTATAGATGGTGTTGGTAGGGAGGTGAGTGCAAGAGTTTTGGAAAGAGGGGCAAGTATGCAGTCTGTTCTGGATGAGAGAGCTTGGGAAGTGAGTCAGTTGTTGTCCGCTGATGATACAGCGCTGTTGGCTGACTCATGTGGGAAACTGCATAAGCTGGTGACTGAGTTTGGTAACGTGTGTGAAAGAAGAAAGCTGATAGTATATGTGAATAAGAGCAAGGTTATTAGGTACAGTAGGATTGAGGGACATGCCAATTGGGAGGTAAGTTTGAATGAAGAAAAACTGGAGGAAGTAAGGTGTTTCAGATATCTGTGAGTGGATCTGGCAGCGGATGTAACCATGGGAGCGGAAGTGAATCATAGGGTGTGGGAGGGGCCGAAAGTTTTGGGAACGTTGAAAAATGTTTGGAAGTCGAGAACGTTATCTTGGAAAGCAAAAATGGGTATGTTTGAAGGAATAGTGGTTCCAACAATGCTATATGGTTGCGAGGCGTGGGCTATAGATAGAGTTATGCGGAGGAGGGTGAATTTGCTGGAAATGAGATGTTTGAGGACAATATGTGGTGTGAGGTGGTTTGATCGAGTAAGTAATGAAAGGTTAAGAGAGATGTGTGATAATAAAAAGAGTGTGGTTGAGAGAGCAGAAGATGGTGTTTTGAAATGGTTTGGTCGAGAATGAGTAAGGAAAGATTGACAAAGAGGATATATATATCAGAGGTGGAGAGAACGAGAAGTGGGAGACCAAATTGAAGGTGGAAAGATGGAGTGAAAAAGATATTAAGTGATCGGGGCCTGAACATGCAGGAGGGTTAAAGGAGTGCAAGGAATAGAGTGAATTGGAACGATGTGGTATACTGGGTTCGACGTGCTGTCATTGGATTGAACCAGGGCATGTGAAGCGTCTGGGGTAAACCATGGAAAGATTTGTGGGGCCTGGATGTGGAAAGGGAGCTGTGGTTTCGGTGCATTATACATGACAGCTAGAGACATACTGTGAACGAATGTGGCCTTTGTTGTCTTTTCCTAGCGCTACCTCGCGCACATGCGGGGGGAGGGAGTTTTCATTACATGTGTGGCGGGGTGGCGACGGGAATGAATGAGGGCAGACAGTATGAATCATGTACCTGTGTATATATGTATATGTCTGTGTGTGTGTATATATGTATACGTTGAGATGTGTAGGTATGTATATGTGCATGTGTGGACGTGTATACATATATATGGAAAGTTTTGCGGGGCCTGGATGTGGAAAGGGAGATGAGGTTTCGGTGCATTATACATGACAGCTAGAGACTGAGTGTGAACGATGTGTGGCCTTCGTTGTCTTTTCCTAGCGCTACCTCGTGCACATGTGGGGGATGTGGTTTTCATTTCAAGTGTGGCGGGGTGGCGACGAGTTTGAATAAGGGCAGACAGTATGAATTATGCACATGTGTTTATATGTATATGTCTATGTGTGTATATATATGTTGAGATGTATAGGTATATATACGTGCGTGTGTGGACGTGTATGTATATACTTGTGCATGTGGGTGGGCTGGGCCAATCTTTCCTCTGTTTCCTTGCGCTACCTCGCTAACGCGGGACACACAGCGACAAAGTATGATAAATAGATAAATATACATATATATATATATATATATATATATATATATATATATATATATATATATATATATATATATATATATATATATTTATTCATTCATTTATCAATTCTATATATTATACTTCGTCACTGCCTCCCACGTTAGCGAGATAACGCAAGGAAGCAGACGAAAGAATGGCTCAACCCACCCACATACATGTCCACACACGCACATATACATACCTACACATTTCAACATGCACATATATACACATACACAGACATATGCATATATACCCATGAACGTAATTCATACTTGCTGCCTTTATTCATTCTCGTCACCCCACCGCCACACATGAAATGAAATCCTCCTCCCCCCACACGTGCGTGAGGTAGTGCTAGGAAAAGACAACAAAGGTCACATTGTTTCACACTCAGTCTCTAGCTGCCATGTATAATGCATCAAAACCACAGCTCCCTTTCCACATCCAGGCTCCACAAAACGTTCCATGATTTACCCCAGACGCTTCACATGCCCTGGTTCAATCCAATGACAGCACGTCGACCCCGGTATACCACATCGTTCCAATTCGCTCTATTCCTTGCGTGCCTTTCACCGACAGCTTGAAATATTTTTCACTCCATCCTTCCACCTCCAATTTAGTCTCCCGCTTCTCCTTCTTCCCTCCACCTCTGACACATACCCTCTTTGTTAATGTTTCCTCACTCACTCTCTCCATGTCTCCAAAACATTTCATCACACCCTCTTTTGCTCTCTCAGCCACACTCTTTTTATTACTACACATTTCTCTTACCCTTTCTTTACTTACACGATCAAACCATCTCACATCACTTTTTGTCTTCAAACATTTCATTTCCAACACATCCACCCTCCACTGCACAACCTTATCTGTAACCCATGTCTCGTAGCCATATAACATTGTTGGAACCACTATTCTTTCAAACACCCATTTTTGCTCTCCGAGATAACCTTCTCGCCTCCCACACATTCATCAGCGCTCCCAAAACATACACTCCCTCCCCTACCCTGTGACTCATTTCTGCTTCCATGGTTCCATCTGTTGCTAAGTCTTCTCCCAGGTACCTAAAACAGTTCACTTCCTTCAGTTTTTCTCCATTCAAACTTACCTCCCAATTGACTTGTCCCTTAACCCTACTGAAGCTAATAACCTTGCTCTTTTTACATGTACTCTCAAATTTTTCTTTCACACACTTTATCAAACTCAGTCACGAACCTCTGAAGTTTCTCACCCGAATTAGCTACCAGCGCTGTATCATCAGCGAACAACTGATTCACTTCCCAAGCCCTCTCATCCACAATAAACTGCATACTTGCCCCTGTCCCCAAAACTCTTGCATTTTCCTTCCTAACGACCACATCCATAAAGAAATTAAACAACCAGGGAGGCATCACGCACCTCTGCTGCAAACCAACATTCACTGGGAGCCAATCACTTTCCTCTCTTCCTACTCGCACATAAGCCTCACATCCTTGGTAAAATCTTTTCATTTCTTCTTGGAACTTACCCCCCAAACCATGTACTCCTAATACCTTCCACAGAGCATCTCTATCAACTTTATTAAATGCCTTCTCCAGATACATAAACGCTATATAAAGATCCATCTGTTTTTCTAAGTATTTTTCACATACATTCTTTGAAGGAAACACCTGATCCACACAATCTCTACCACTTCTGAAGCCACACTGCTCTTCCCCAATCTGATGCTCTGTACATGCCTTCACCCACTCAGTCAATACCCTCCCATATAATTTCCCACGAATACTCAACAAACTTATACCTCTGTAATTTGAACACTCACCTTTATCCCTTTTGCCTTTGTACAATGACACTATGCATGCATTATGCTCATCCTCAAGGACCTCACCACGATCTATACATACCTTGAATATCTTACCAACCAATCAACAACACAGTCACCCCCTTTTTAATTAAATTCCACTGAATACCATCCAAATCCTCCGTCTTGCCGGCTTTCATCTTCCGCAAAGCTTTCTGGTGATGAGGAAGTAGACCAAATAGAGGGCAATATGGATCCAACATTTGTAGCAAACAGTTCTTCAAGTGAACCAAATTTGCTGAGTCAAGGAGATCTTAATGATCTCTGCGATTCAAATTTGTCTAAGAAGCAAGCCAAACTAAAGTTTGTTTTCATCGTGATCGCCATGTCGTTTTCAAAGAGTTTTTCTCCCTTGAAGAAGGTCTGGTGTTTTGCAATGATGTTCGTTCTGTTATGGAGGCACTTGGCCACGAATATAACACAGATGAGTGGCGCTTGTTTATTGACTCTTTAAAAGTAAGCTGGAATGTGGAAATAAGTTCCCCTACGTCTCTCTGGCTCAAGCAGCTAACATGAAGGAGTCGTATAATAACACGAAGCTTCTTTTGGAAAATATCAAGTCTGGGGACTTTTAGTGGAATGTACGTGATGACCTACAGGTTGTGGCACTTTTACTGGGAATGCAACTTGATTACACGAAGTTGTGTTATTTCCTCAATGAGTGGGACAACCGGGACAAGAAAAATCGTTATGAAAAGAAAGTTTGGCCAAAACAAACATCACTGACTCCATGGAAGAAGAATGGCATTAATCCTCTTCTTGTTAACCCTGAGAAAATTGATCTGCCTCTCTTGCACATTAAGCTCAGGTTGATGAAGAACTTCGTCAAAGGGGTAGATAAAACTGGCCATGAATTCACGTATTTGAGGAATAAATTCCCCAGAATCAGTGATGCAAAAATCAAGGAAGGTATTTTTGTAGGACCACAAGTCAGGGAAGTGCTTCCAGATGAGAAGTTCGATGAAGAGCTAAATGAAATAAAGAAAAAACCTGCCTGGCTGTAATTAAAGAACTTTACAAAGAATCTTTGGGAATTACAGATCAGAAAACTACTGTGATGTCGTAAAGAATCTGTTGACTTCATATAGATCTCTGGGGTGCATTATGAGTCTAGAAGTTTCACTTTTTGGAATCACACTTCGACTTTGTACTGGAAAATCTCGGGTCAGTCTGTGATGAGCCGGACGAAAGGTTTCACCAGGACATTTTGAACATGGAAAAGCGGCAACAAGGAAAGTGGAACCCCTCTGTGTTGGCAGATTACTGCTGGACACTAAGGAGGGATGTTTCTGAGGACAAATATAGCCGAAAATAGTACACTTGTACATTTTGGAGGTAAGTCTTTTAAGCGTAAAATCAGTCTTATTCATGAATAAGTAATATACACTTATTGTAAAATCTGAATGTTCTGTCACTTAAAGACCATGCCGGATAGAAAAATTCTAAAAACAGATTCGAATTTAGAGTAAAAAGTTACATAAGTTCCTCCTATTTTAGTTCGTAGGACAAAAGAAAATTCTTGACCTGTGTATAATTGCACTTCAGGAGTTGTTTGGGTTTGTTGAAACTTTTCAATGCACTGCTACAAGTTTCACAGAAGAAATCCTCCTCATCAGGAGAATATGACTCAAAGTTTCAACACCCAACAGAAACTCACAGACTTGTAGACATATCAGAGTGAGTAAGCAGGGTGCAGTCTGCAGGGTTGAGTGTGGTGGAGGGAGATGGTTGACCCGTGTGGTGGAAGGAGGTGGTTGATCCATGCAGTGGAGGGGGATAATTATACTTACTTCTCTTGATAGTTCATTCATAATGATACTGTTCATCATGATGAAATGGCCTTTTAAGTTACCGAGGACCAGTTTGAAATCATTCATGTCAACAATTAAGATTGATTCACTGACACTATGAGTGGGATAATCTGATGGCGGGTACAATGTAACTGGTTTGTGAAGGTTTACAAGGTGATCATTTTCTTGGGAATGTTATGCAATAGCTTTGCTATGGTCACCTCTGCCAGCTTACTGCCTTTACCATGAACATCTTTCAGCTTCATTTCTTCCTGTCTGGTCACTGTATACATCCTCACAATACTTGTATTTTACAACATAAACACTTCCAATTCTCTGATAATCTGGCCTCATTTCGATTAAGGTCTTACATCTCCTGGGGCTGGTATGGGAGGAGTTTGGTGCTGCAGGTGACCTTGATGAGGTCTTCGCCGTCGAATTGGGCGACCATCAAACATACCGTCAGATGTGTGGGTCGTCCCGTCAGATGTGTGGGTCATACCGTCAGATGTGTGGGTCATACCGTCAGATGTGTGGGTCATACCGTCAGATGTGTGGGTCATACCGTCAGATGTGTGGGTCATACCGTCAGATGTGTGGGTCATACCGTCAGATGTGTGGGTCATCCCGTCAGATGTGTGGGCCATATCGTCAGATGTGTAGGTCATACCGTCAGATGTGTAGGTCATACCATGCTCCCGCGAGTGGTGTTGTCTAGGAGCAACATCATTAATGTGGTTAATGACGTGTTGACCTCAGGGTACATCTAGAGTCTGACCAGTATATATATATTTTGGCTTGCGAGTTCCCGGTCACACAGCGGTGTCGGCTTCAGCAGAATGTCCCGAAGGATACTGGCGTTGTATTGCATTATAAGGTTGGCTGATTGGAGGCTTTTGTAGTACATCACAACCCTGAGCCTTCTGTCCGTAGGGGTACAGGTTCTTCACACGATATCCATGACTGTATCTTCATCTTGCTTGTGTGTTGGGGTGAATGGGTTACGATGATAGACAGTCTAGTTATTTTGCTGCTCCAGTTCAACTGGTGACATGCACCGGGGCAGAAGCTTTCCATGAATAACATCGAAATCAATGTTCGAGTATTTATTGTTGACCGGCGTGTTTACAGGGTTGTGCAGATGCATGTACGTGTAACGCTCTCCTCGTAGCTACTCTCGCCTTAACACTCAGACACTGGCCTGCGTCCATCGGTTTCTTGAACACATCAGTAAGATATCGCTGTCCCTCAGTTGCGACACAGACGTTGAGGAAGTGGATACGTCGATTAATACTACTCTCCACGGTGAACTGGATGCCAGATAGCTTTGGCATCTTCTGTTTCAGCAGCTGTAGGATGCTTTAGCTGTCGTGGCTCACCAAGGTATCTTCGACGTACGAACAGCAAGTGTCAGGTTTAATGGAATGCAGGTCTATTACCAGACTCTCATCGTGAATGCCTGAGCCAACTGTACACCGAGGGATGACCCCATCACTATGCCATCTACATGGAGATCCATCTAACCGTCCGGCTTGGTGCTTTAGTTGTACGTACATACTCTCTACATTCCCAGTACTATGTTGTAAGGAGTCCTGGGTGGTTTTGTTTATACAGTAGTTAGAGAATATGTAATCAACGATGATGTTAATTATCCTTTCCATACATAAGCAGGTAAAACCACAAGGATACGGAAGATAGAATGTTATGCGATTTCGCGTATCATATCGTCAAGACTGACGACAGATATAGAGAACTTGAATATGCCAATGTATTGTCTGTCTCAGTTTCAAGAGCGAACTCTACTGAGACAGAAAATACATTAGTTTACAGGTTGAAATGTTCACAGAGATAGAAATAATCTAAGATTCAGCATATTTCTTTTCCCCACAAATGTCTGTTCTTATATTTGCTGTTTCTCTCCTCAGTATAGTTAAGTCAATAATCTAGTATCTATTGATGGTGAGTTCTGCCACATCTGTGATCGTGTGTATGAAATGCAGTTTCCTAAACAATATCTTGGGAGCATATGATTCTTGCCAGAAAATCCTCTTATAATGTTCAAACTACACAAACATTTGTGAACTAGTACTTGTTGTTATTGTGAAAACTTAGTTAGTCTTCGTATTTTGTCAAAAACTTTTGATACCGAAGAAGTCTTCAGTAATGATAATACAGCCAGGGAAAACCTTACCTCCTCAGAAGGGTTGTTTACAACATCTCCTGTAAAGATTGTGATCAGTTTTACCTCAAGCTAGTAAGGTTCTTAGTGTTAGGGTTAAACAAGGTAAGATGATAGCCGTTGGTAAGGTCAAGACTCGCATGGAATATCTGTTCAACTTAGAGATGTTGACCGTCAAACTGACTGAGGCAGTACTGATGATCTAACATACAATAACTCAATGACTGAGAGAAACACTTTTTTTTATCATTTTGAATGGAACATATCACAAATTTCAATTTAAATGAAAACGTTGTTTCCATAAATTAGATAGGTTTACGAGCGAAAAAAATTGTAAATATTTTTCTCATAACATTGGTTAAACTTGAGATCAGTGAGGTCATCGAGGAAGACCTGCATTTTCATTACTATCCTTGTTGATTGACTCATTTCCCTGCCTCACACAGTGACCGTTCGTGTAGCATATTCTCCTTATCTGTAATCAGTGTCAGTACTGTAATAGATGAAAGCGCTTGACGCATCATGTTTTCCGGTTTCTTGTGGTTTTTGCCACGACAAAATCACATGACAAAATTACAAGGAAACATCCTCGCTCGGCTCCTTCCTCTGTTCCTTCATTTGGAAAGCAATACAGGAATGAAGGATATTCAGTCATACGCTTCCGCCCCTCTTAGTTGCCCCTCTAGGGCGCTATTTGGACAATCACATGTTTACCAAATGGCGTCCTAGCTTCGTCTCTTCGATGTATATCAACTGACTGTAAAATTTCTCTCTTGTGTCTCCCCTGATGATGTGATTATTACACAAAAGTGCACTTGGGAACTTTTCGTGTTTCATTTTCCCCGTGGACTCATAGGAATATATATATATATATATATATATATATATATATATATATATATATATATATATATATATATATATATATATATATATATATATATATATATATATATATATATATATATATATATATATTTCATTTACATAATTCTTGATGGGTGTTTCGTCATGGTCTTTCCTGATGTTTGTACAAATCCTCTGTTGTTATGTATATGTGTGTTATCCAAGTTTCAGCTTCTTTGTGTATGTTTTCTGTACATACCTTTAAGCATAATTCATAATGTACATGACACTTACAGACTACATACCTCAAGGGAACGTTCTGCTAACTCATACATGACCACCAGACCAGCAGACTTGGCTACGAGTCTTGATCCGCTGAGCCGTGTATAGTGAATTACTGACTGAAGGACGTGTATCCTCAGATCTATATTTATGAAATTTATAACACAAAATCTGATTCATTCAAAATACATCCTGTACAATGAATATTAAACATCAGAATTCTCAGACGAAAGACATGAATTCACGCTCAGGACATTGTAGAGTTTAGGTCGTAGAGTCACAGACTTGAAGTCGGCTAGCAGCAGTGGTAGAGCAGACGAGAGAGAGTTCTGAGTAATATACACATTCCGTCCAGACCAGATGTTGGTTTAACTAATTACCTCCCGGTGTGGCCTTGGGCTGCACTGGGGTGTGGAAGGGGAGCCGAGGATATCGGTATGGGCTGAAGCAGTGTAGGGGTGCAGGGTGTTGGTTAGGTTGTAGAGGTGCAGGGTGTTGGTTTGGTTGTAGTGTTGCAGGGTAAATGACAGGTTGTGTGTGTTTCACTTGATGTGGGTAACGCGCGCGCGTGTGTGTGAGTGTGTGTGTGTGTGTGTGTGTGTGTGTGTGCGTGTCTGTGTGTGTGTGTGTGTGTGTCATGCAGGAGTGTGTGGTCATGCATGAGGTGTTACAGATGTCAGGAACCAGTTGTTTACATGAGAGGGGTTTTGTGTAGAAGGTATTTTTGTGGTCATTGTTTCATTATGATTTGAATTCCTTGTTGCTGATAATGAGGGTAATTATGATAATGATACCAGCAATGATAATAGTAATGAGGGTAATTATGATAATAATACTAGCAATGATAATAGCAATGAGGGTAATTATGATAATGATACTAGCAATGATAATAGTAATGATTATAACTATGATAATGATACTAGCAGTTATAATAGTAATGAGGATAATTATGATAATGATACTAGCAATTATAATAGTAATAAGGATAATTATGATACTACTAGTAATTGTAATAGTAATAAGGAAAATTATGATAATAATAGTGGCAATTATAATACTAGCAATGGTCCAATTATAATACTAGCAATGATAATGGTAATGAGGGTAATTATGTTGATAATACTAGCAATGATAATAGTAATGAGGATAACTATGATAATGATACTAGCAATTATAATAGTAATAAGGATAATTATGATACTACTAGTAATTGTAATAGTAATAAGGAAAATTATGATAATAATAGTGGCAATTATAATACTAGCAATGGTCCAATTATAATACTAGCAATGATAATGGTAATGAGGGTAATTATGTTGATAATACTAGCAATGGTAATTGTAATGAGGATAATAATGATAATACTAGCAATGATAATAGTAATGAGGATAATTATGATAATAACACTAGCAATGATAATAGTAATGAGGATAATTATGATAATAACACTAGCAATGATAATGGTAATGAGGGTAATTATGATAATGATACTAACAGTAATAATAGCAATGAGGATAATTATGATAATGATACTAGCAATGATGGTAATAATGAGGTTAATTATGATGATAATACTAGCAATAATAATAGTAATGAGGATAATCATGATGATAATACTAGCATTGACAATAATGATGGTCCTGGTGATAAAATTGATAATATTGATGATTGTGATAATAATCATGAGAGAGTATAATATAGTGGTGTTGATCCAGTCCCCCGGAGACTTTTAATGAACCAAAACAAATATAGATGATAACAATGAAATAACAATTTGCATTGTACATGAAAACAGCTAGCCAGACACACACACACACACACACACACACACACACACACCTCTCAGAGATATCTAAGACCTGGTAACGAAGGGATTTTGTTATAAAGACATACACTTGGAAAACTTAGAGTCTCATTGGAATAGAGAATCATGGAGAGACAAGCTTGCAGGATGTATACAGGAAAACATCATCTCACTGAACACACTAGGATCAAAGGAGTTGATACGTCATTGAACACACTAGGATCAAAGGAGTTGATACGTCACTGAACACACTAGGATCAGAGAAGTTGATACGTCACTGAACACACTAGGATCAAAGGAGTTGATACGTCACTGAACACACTAGGATCAAAGGAGTTGATACGTCACTGAACACACTAGGTTCAGAGTAGGTGATACGTCATTGAACACACTAGGATCAAAGGAGTTGATACGTTACTGAACACACTAGGATCAGAGTAGGTGATACACCATGATGAACACATCGAAAGAGAAAGAATAACACTACTCTCATAAGTCTCTCAATTGACTATTGTCTTACTATGATAATGTGACTAGATCATGATCACATCAGTTATTATCATCAATAAATGCATTATCCTGTGCGTAAAGAAACTCGGGAGTTTAGAATATCAGATACGATGCACTTACTTGAAAAAGTGATTTTTTTTTCCGCGCTTGAGTTTGATCATGTGGTGTTAAGTGAGGACTAAAGACGATCAGAGGGTAAATCAGGCTAGCTGAGCCTCAACGTCTCTCACACGACAGCTAGCCTAGCTGGCGTAGGTTACAAGAGAAAAATACTAAAAGGAATTAAAGGAACAGTTATATATCATAAATATACTTGGTCGTGAATTAAGTTATTTCAAAGGGAACATTTTCAGTATAAAGGCATTGAACACTTCATGGTGACTAGGTCAAGATATCTGGCAAAGAAATGTATCAAAATTGATCGAACTGAAGAATGAATAAAGATGATGTCCCAGACAACTGTGGCAGCTGGAATTATCCATTGAAAGAAAATGTGTTGAGAGGAAAAGCTAGAAAACTTGCACAAGTTGAAGGTAATCACTGATGGAAACCCACTCATTACTGTCATACAAAATGAACGTATAGCACCGTACACAGTTCCACCTGTGATCACGACTCACAAACTCAGAACTCATGAGTCAGCAAGGTCAGAGTGCGCCCACGACTGAACCAAGAAAAGTGAGCGTTGCTTGGGATAATGCAAGAAAAGTGAGCGTTGCTTGGGATAATGCAAGATCACTGTATTGGGGTTTCTACGTGATATAAACTGTGCAAACTTTCTAAAATTAAAGTTTTTCTCTTTGAAAACATGAAGTGAGAACTGGAGTTCTTTAACTATGTTATAGATCGCTGTTATATAAGGGTCTGTGGAATTCACCTGGGAGTAGTATGAGCAGTTGTGCCTTTCGCTGAAAATGCAGAGAACTGATTAGAATACAAGAAAAACATTCAGTGGAAAATGCCAAAAAGCGAAAAAACTTAGGAATGTATTGTGGAGGTGGCAGAGATAATGGTACTACAGTTAGATAGCAACTGGAAGGAAGAAGAGCACAAAGAATGAGTATACCAGTGTAAGAAAAATGGAAATTAGAAAGTTTATACTTTAACCCTCAGTTGTTCCTACTTTCATTTCATTTTCTCCTAATTATTCTTTCCTCTTTTATTTTCTTACTTTTTTCTCCCTTTGCCAGTTGATGCACCTCTCATCTTTCCTCCATCAGCCACATTCGTGCCTCATTGTAATCTTTGATCCACCGAATTATCAAGTTAATCATTGTAAACATCTTTAAATTTCACCATTCTCAGCTGACTTGTGCTTCCCAAAGTTTATTTGTCAATATTTTGTTGTTTATCGCTGTTTATTTTTCTTTTACCTCTTTTCTGTTTCTTACTTTCGTTCCACCGTTGAATCCGTTTCCATTTCTTTATCGGCTCGTACTTACTCACCCTCCTCCGTCCTTCGTTATCTCTTGCCTCTACACTTCCTCATTCCCACCATCTATCGTCCTGCCATCTGTTCCTGCTGACACTGCTGCCTCTCCCACCTGCCCGCACCTCAAGCCACCTGATATATCTCTTATCATCCTCCTAAACGTCCGAAGTATAACACCGTCTCATCCAGGAATTATGGTTCCTTGAATCTTCTTTAGACCATCCAAGAGTAAACCATTCCTCTAAATCACGTGAGTGTTCTTTGAGATCCATCTGAATACTCTTTTAAACTCATTCCGTCCCTGACCATGTATTGTCTTCACTGTCAGCTGATGTCAAGCCTGTCGAACCCCAGTCTCAGCTGTTGTCAACCTGTCAAGCTCCAGTCTCAGCTGTTGTCAACCCTGTCATACTCTCAGCTGTTGTCAACCCTGTCATACTCCAGTCTCAGCTGTTGTCAACCTGTCATACTCCAGTCTCAGCTGTTGTCAACTTGTCAAACTCCAGTCTCAGCTGTTGTCAACCTGTCATACTCCAGTCTCAGCTGTTGTCAACCTGTCATACTCCAGTCTCAGCTGTTGTCAACCCTGTCATACTACAGTCTCAGCTGTTGTCAGTCCTGTCATACTCCAGTCTCAGCTGTTGTCAACCCTGTCATGCTCCAGTCTCAGCTGTTGTCAACCTGTCATACTCCAGTCTCAGCTGTTGTCAACCTGTCATACTCCAGTCTCAGCTGTTGTCAACCTGTCATACTCCAGTCTCAGCTGTTGTCAACCCTGTCATACTCCAGTCTCAGCTGTTGTCAGTCCTGTCATACTCCAGTCTCAACTGATGTCAACCCTGTCATACTCCAGTCTCAGCTGTTGTCAACCCTGTCATACTCCAGTCTTAGCTGTTGTCAACCTGTCATACTCCAGTCTCAGCTGTTGTCAACCCTGTCATACTCCAGTCTCAACTGATGTCAACCCTGTCATACTCCAGTCTCAGCTGTTGTCAACCCTGTCATACTCCAGTCTCAGCTGTTGTCAACCCTGTCATACTCCAGTCTCAGCTGTTGTCAACCTGTCATACTCCAGTCTCAGCTGTTGTCAACCCTGTCATACTCCAGTCTCAACTGATGTCAACCCTGTCATACTCCAGTCTCAGCTGTTGTCAACCCTGTCATACTCCAGTCTCAGCTGTTGTCAGTCCTGTCATACTCCAGTCTCAACTGATGTCAACCCTGTCATACTCCAGTCTCAGCTGTTGTCAACCCTGTCATACTCCAGTCTCAGCTGTTGTCAACCTGTCATACTCCAGTCTCAGCTGTTGTCAACCCTGTCATACTCCAGTCTCAGCTGTTGTCAACCCTGTCATGCTCCAGTCTCAGCTGTTGTCAACCTCTCATACTCCAGTCTCAGCTGTTGTCAACCCTGTCATACTCCAGTCTCAACTGATGTCAACCCTGTCATACTCCAGTCTCAGCTGTTGTCAACCCTGTCATACTCCAGTCTCAGCTGTTGTCAACCTGTCATACTCCAGTCTCAGCTGTTGTCAACCCTGTCATACTCCAGTCTCAACTGATGTCAACCCTGTCATACTCCAGTCTCAGCTGTTGTCAACCCTGTCATACTCCAGTCTCAGCTGTTGTCAACCCTGTCATACTCCAGTCTCAGCTGTTGTCAACCTGTCATACTCCAGTCTCAGCTGTTGTCAACCCTGTCATACTCCAGTCTCAGCTGTTGTCAACCCTGTCATACTCCAGTCTCAGCTGTTGTCAACCCTGTCATACTCCAGTCTCAGCTGTTGTCAACCCTGTCATACTCCAGTCTCAGCTATTGTCAGTCCTGTCATACTCAACATTTTCTTCAAACGTTCATCTTTTTTTATGAGAATAATCTTCCAGTTTAGCCGACATGAACATCCCTCAATTTCTCTAGTAAAGTTCAGTCCTAAAGAAATCTGTATTTTTCTATCTTCCTTCATCTCATGAACATGTTATTCACGCATCTTCATCAACTCCCTCAAATACATATATCGTATCTCCCGACCTCTCCAGAAGGCTATTATAGTGTCTTCGTGGACGCCCTCTTACCAAAGTACCTGAGCCTGTGTGTGTGTGTGTGTGTGTGTGTGTGTGTGTGTGTGTGTGTGTGTGTGTGTGTGTGTGTACTCCCTACACCTTCTGTTGTCGTTGGTTCACAAACCCAGCAACCCAGCACAGCAGTGGCATCCCTCCACTTCCTACGCTCTCCTAAGTCTTCTGATTAATACTGCCTATTTATCGACTTGAAAGCTCTCCAAGTACTTGATGACTCCAAGACTCTTATGTTTAAGAATAAGAGACAAGTTACTGACGTATTCTACAGAGCCCATCGATCCTCAGTGATTTACCGATGGGTTATGGGATTCAATATCATGATAGTCAGATGTAAAGACGATCATAGGGTCATCAGGTGATCAGACCCAGATGGGTTCCACCATTATTAATGAGTAATTATCCACGACTTAGCTCACCACAAAGTCACTGGCTCGCCCGACCACTTCATTGTATGACTTGAATCAGTCGTACCATTACAACTATGTCTTATGTTATCATTACTGCCATTATATTCTTATTATTCATTACTATTATTATCATTACTATTATCATTATTATTATTATTGTTATTATTATTGTTATCATTATTATTATTATTATCATTATTATTATTATCGTTATAATTATTATTGTTATTATGATTGTTATCATTATTATTATTATTATCATAATTATTATTATTATCATTATTATTATTATTGTTATTATTATTGTTATCATTATTATTATTATTATCATTATTATTATTATTATTATTATTATTATTATTATTATTATTATTATTATTATTATTATTATCATTATTATCATTATTATTATTATTACTATTATCATTATTATCATCATTATTATTATCGTTACCATTATTGTTATTTTTATTATTATTATTACTATTATTATTATTATTATTATTATTATTATTATTATTATTATTATTATTATTATTATTATTATTATCATTATCATTATCATTATTATTATTATTATTATCATTATTATTATTATTATTATCATTATTATTATCACTATTATTATTACTATTATTATTATTATTATTATTATTATTATTATTATTATTATTATTATTATTATTTTTATATTTTTTTTTATTATACTTTGTCGCTGTCTCCCGCGTTTGCGAGGTAGCGCAAGGAAACAGACGAAAGAAATGGCCCCCCCCCCCCCATACACATGTATATACATACGTCCACACACGCAAATATACATACCTACACAGCTTTCCATGGTTTACCCCAGACGCTTCACATGCCTTGCTTCAATCCACTGACAGCACGTCAACCC
Organism: Panulirus ornatus; assembly: GCF_036320965.1. Taxonomy (NCBI): domain Eukaryota; kingdom Metazoa; phylum Arthropoda; class Malacostraca; order Decapoda; family Palinuridae; genus Panulirus; species Panulirus ornatus. The sequence continues at coordinate 2,919,244 of NC_092271.1, read as the reverse complement.
CGGTATACCACATCGCTCCAATTCACTCTATTCCTTGCCCTCCTTTCACCCTCCTGCATGTTCAGGCCCCGATCACACAAAATCTTTTTCACTCCATCCTTCCACCTCCAATTTGCTCTCCCTCTTCTCCTTGTTCCCTCCACCTCCGACACATATATCCTCTTGGTCAATCTTTCCTCACTCATCCTCTCCATGTGCCCAAACCATTTCAAAACACCCTCTTCTGCTCTCTCAACCACGCTCTTTTTATTTCCACACATCTCTCTTACCCTTACGTTACTCACTCGATCAAACCACCTCACACCACACATTGTCCTCAAACATCTCATTTCCAGCACATCCATCCTCCTGCGCACAACTCTATCCATAGCCCACGCCTCGCAACCATACAACATTGTTGGAACCACTATTCCTTCAAACATACCCATTTTTGCTTTACGAGATAATGTTCTCGACTTCCACACATTTTTCAAGGCCCCCAGGATTTTCGCCCCCTCCCCCACCCTATGATCCACTTCCGCTTCCATGGTTCCATCCGCTGCCAGATCCACTCCCAGATATCTAAAACACTTCACTTCCTCCAGTTTTTCTCCATTCAAACTCAC
>NC_092271.1:2901139-2913639 GCF_036320965.1 Panulirus ornatus | reverse complement strand
TGGGGAATAAACATTCACTGTCGTCAGACATCCTTCAGTGATCTCAGTGCTGGGTCGTCTGGCTCAGTTGATTTGTTTATCAGGTTAGAATTTCTCGTCCTTCATAGTTTGTCATTATCTCTCATTTTCCTTCATAAAACCCACTAAACATATGTGGCAGTTAAGCTCATTCGTTTATTTTCTCTACCATGATTGGGTATTTGATGCGTTTTCCTTATCTAACATATCTGAAGAAATTCTCTGACTGCTTTTAACATTTACGGAAATTCTCTTTTCGTGTTGGTGTTTACATTGCCTTACTTGTCTTATGATTTTTGTTTCCTCTGTATTTCCTGAAATTATTGAAGGTTGTCATTGTCTTTCGATTAGTTGGGAAGGAGTAGCAGAGAGAGTAAGAAAGGGTCACTCCGGTGGGAGAATGTAGAAGGAAAGGAGAAGAGAGTGGGAGAGGGGTAAAGGGAGATAGATTATGGGAGGATAATCATAAAGAGAGAAGGAGAAGAGCAGTGAGAGACAAAGGAAGAAGAAGAAGCATATAAGAGAGAGAGAGAGAGAGAGAGAGAGAGAGAGAGAGAGAGAGAGAGAGAGAGAGAGAGAGAGAGAGAGAGAGAGAGAGAGAGAGAGAGAGAGAGAGAGAGAGAGAGAGAGCGGGAGATGAGTCGGTGAGACAGTGGAAGGGTAAGGGGGAGAGAGAGTGGGAGAAGGGTTGGGTAAGACAGATTGTCTCCGTCGACATAGTGAGCTCAAGGTACGTGCCCGTCATCCTGGAGGCTGAGGATAAACCTGGACACATGATCAATCGAATCTTCTCAGGTGTTCGTCAACATTACTGGGTGGCGGAAAGACAAATAGAGTAGAGAGTTCCTCGGCGTCGCTCCTCTAGGTCAGTAGGAGTTATCATAATGGTTAATCCTCTTATGGTTGGTCTCCACATACAAACTGTGGGAAGCAGCAGCAGCCTCGGGTCCAAGCCTTGGTGGCAGCCAAGCCATAGCTATATCAAGTCCTGGTAGCCCGTCTTTCTTCCTCTTTATTAATGTTTTAAGACGTTTTCTTTCGTGTTTCACCTCTCGTTTCATCCTTTCTTTCGGTGTAACGTTTTACCAACTTTCAGAAATTTTCCTTTTTTTCTTCCTTGTCTTTTTTATCGTCTTTCTTTTCAGAGATTGTAATTCCGTAATCGCCGTATTCTCTCTGGCCTTCCCCAGCTTTCTTTCCTCTCCGCCGTTGGTCGTGATTGGAATAATTAATGTCAAAGAATTTCACGCAGGATCAAAGTAATCCTGGAGTATTAGATTATTCTACGAAGTTTGGAAGTCGGAAGACCTAATCTCGTTAGCCGGAGAGCTGGCTGGTGGCGGGTGTATGGAGAGGCATTCTGATGAGCTGTTATGGCGATGGAAGGATTGTGGAGGTTTCTTCTGGACTTGGATGGTATTAGAGGGAATGGAGGCGCGATCCTGTGGCTTGTAATAGAGTTAGTAACAGTGTGGCGCCGTTCTGATATGAGTCGTAGTGTTAAATGGGAGGAAATACCGTGCTGTGATTGGCTGAGGTAGAGCCAGAAAGATTGGGGTAGTAAGCTGAGGGGGTTGTGGTCACATCAAAATTAATGGCGAAGGATTCTGATGGACTGAGGTGATGAGTGAAGGAACTGGACGACACTCTGAGAGGGTACGGAACTGAAGGAAATGAGGTGATGTTCTGATAGCTTGTGTTAGTTCTAAAATGAATGAAGTAGCTTTGTGTTGGCTTGTCGTAGAGGTAGTAACATTGAAGATCAACGTTTTGAGTGTAGCAGCACCAGAAGCGTGAGGAGACTGTCAAGTAGAAGGTAGATAATATTAGATATGTGGGGCTGAATTAGACTGGGTTCTGGAGCGATGACCATCAATGATATCATACTGACGAGGTGGTGTTCCTTGTGTTGTAGACGATACAGACACCAGCACTCATGCTCCCTCATCACTGCAACACGTCAGCCACAATGACATCACCGTCTCTGATAGGTTGCAGATCTCACTGGAACAAGAGCGATAGAAGGAGGTCGACTAGAAGGAGGTCGAGTAGGAGGTTGAGTAGAAGAAGGTCGAATAGAAGGAAGTCGAGTAGAAGGAAGTCGAGCAGAAGGAGGTCGAATAGAAGAAGGTCGAGTAAAGAAGGTCGAGTAAAGGAGGTCGAGTAAAGGAGGTCGAGTAGAAGGAAGTCGAGTAGAAGGAAGATGTCGAGTAGAAGGAGGTCGAGTAGTAGGAGGTCGAGAAAGATGGTCGAGTAGAAGGAGGTCGAGTAGTAGGAGGTCGAGTAAAGAAGGTCGAGTAGAAGGAGGTCGAGTAGTAGGAGGTCGAGTAAAGAAGGTCGAGTAAAGGAGGTCGAGTAGATGGAGGTCGAGTAGAAGGAGGTCGAGTAGATGGAGGTCGAGTAGTAGTAGGTCGAGTAAAGAAAGTCGAGTAAAGAAGGTCGAGTAGAAGGAAGTCGAGTAGAAGGAAGTCGAGTAGAAGAAAGTCGAGCAGAAGGAGGTCGAATAGAAGGAGGTCGAGTAAAGAAGGTCGAGGAAAGGAGGTCGAGTAAAGGAAGTCGAGTAGAAGGAAGTCGAGTAGAAGGAAGTCTAGTAGAAGTCGAGAAAAAGATGGTCGAGTAGAAGGAGGTCGAGTAGTAGGAGGTCGAGTAGAGAAGATCGAGTAAAGGAAGTCGAGTAGAAGGAGGTCGAGTAGAAGGAAGTCGAGTAGTAGTAGGTCGAGTAAAAAAAGTCGAGTAAAGAAGGTCGAGTAGAAGAAAGTCGAGTAGAAGGAAGTCGAGAGAAAGTTGGTCGAGTAGAAGGAGGTCGAGTAGTAGAAGGCCGATTAAAGAAGGTCGAGTAAAGAAGGTCGAGTAGAGGCAACGTAGGAGATGATCGTTCGTAGTGGTGGGAACCTATGTCTCGTAAAGCGTTGTAACGATTGCATGAACTTGATTATACTAATACAACGTCACTTGACATAACACACAGTAAACCAGCTTTAAGTAAAGAAAAAATCCATTTAACAACGTGAATTTCTAAAACTTTATTTGCTAGAAAACTAGTTATCCATACAAAACAAAAACCAAGAATAATATAGATTGTGTAAGTTCAGTTTGATGAATGTTTTGTGGGAGGACAGTTCAGAGCTGCTTGGTTTGTAGAGAAACAAAACTTCAGACAGAGGGAATCACGTGTGTTTTTGGTGGACAGAGTAAGGATGAATGATCTCTTGATTGACAAGAACTGCATTATAGTGACTGAACCATAAGGTGATGAGCTGAAGAAATGCTCAGATGTATTGACTGATTGCTAGTCAGAGCGGCTACTGCAGAATTAGAAAGATGTGGACGAAAGAAGCAGACGAAGAGGGAGAGATACGATAAGAGACAGAGAACAAATTGATGGAGAAACTGGGACGGAAAGTGGGCATTGTGTTGTGTGGTGTTCACTACAACCCTAACACCCCCCCCCCCCACACACACACACACACACACACACAACACATTGTCCAAAGATGAAGGCAAGTGTGGAAACGACGAGGAGAGACAGGAAACATGAAGAGAAAGTGTCACCTTTAAGATCAAACAGAGACACGTGATAATCCGTGAGTGACATCCAGGATCTAAGACAAGTTTTCTTGTGTTTCATATTACAAGAAGTGCCGTTTGACCTGTCTTCTGGCCATAGCCCTAATCCTTAACTCTCAGGAATATTATGTTTATGCATAAAAGAGTATCACACCCACACACACCCACCCACACACACACACACACACACACACACACACACACATACACACACACACACACACACACACACACACACCAGGGTTCTTATCTTTACACTGCAGATGTCGGTGTATTGTAGTCTGACGCAATATTCTTTTCCTGTCTGAGATTTCTAGAGTAATCTACCATCTAGAAGAGCCAATACGAAAGGTTTCCAACTGTGTCGTAGTATTTTGTATATTTGGTTGTTGTTATTGTGTTTGTCTACACCATGTTTTCTCATATCTATTTTGAAAACCTTTTTAAATTTACTCACCCTCTACACTGTACTAAAGTCAGTGTATAAAAAGAATTACTCTAGTCATTGATACGCACAACATCACTTATTATCACAGTATGTGTATGATATTCTATTTTAACTACTTCACTTGCCTTATTGAAACAGAGGTTCAAATGTTTTCACAGTGAATTCAAATTAAGATTTTCTATGAACTGTTTATTAACATCTTTTATCATCTTACATAATTATATATTCATTTTAACTTTTATCATCTTGTTTATTATCATCATATCTTTCTACTCTTACACCAAGTGAATCATTTGCACTCATTCCTTTTTAAGCACTGTCCTAAACGCCTCTCATTTCTCTTTCACTAGATTCGGGAAGAGCAGTGTGGTTTCAGAAGTGGTAGAGGATGTGTGGATCAGGTGTTTGCTTTGAAGATGTATGTGAGAAATACTTAGAAAAGCAAATGTATTTGTATGTAGCATTTATGGATCTGGAGAAGGAATATGATAGAGCTGATAGAGATGCTTTGTGGAAGGTATCAAGCATATATGGTGTGGGAGTCAAGTTGCAGTAAAAAGTTTTTATCAAGAATGTAAGGTTACTGCAGAATTATAAAGATATGGACAAAAGAAGCAGATGAAAAGAGAGAGATATGATGAGACTGAGAACAAACTGATGGAGGAAAGTGATTGGTTCTCAGTGAATGTTGGTTTGCGGCAGGGGTGTGTGATGTCTCCATGGTTGTTTAATTTGTTCATGGATGGGGTTGTTAGGGAGGTGAATGCAAGAGTTTTGGAGAGAGGGTCAAGTATGCAGTCTGTTGTTGATGAGAGGGCTTGGGAAGTGAGTCAGTTGTTGTTTGCTGATGATAAAGCGCTGGTGGCTGATTCGGGTGAGAAACTGCAGAAGCTGGTGAGTGAGTTTGGTAAAGTGTGTGAAAGAAGAAAGCTGAGAAAAAATGTGAATAAGAGCAAGGTTATTAGGTACAGTAGGGTTGAGGAACATGTTATTTGGAAGGTAAGTTTGAATGGAGAAATGCTGGAGGAAAGTAAGTGTTTTAAGTTATCTGGGAGTGGATTTAGCAGCAGATGGAGCCATGGAAGCGGAAGTGAGTCACAGGGTGGGGGAGGGGGCAAAGGTTCTGGGAGCGTTGAAAAATGTGTGGAAGGCGAAAACGTTATCTTGGAGAGCAAAAATGGGTATGTTTGAAGGAGTAGTGGTTCCAACAATGTTATATGGTTGTGAGGCGTGGGCTATAGATAGGGTTGTGCGGAGGAGGGTGGATGTGTTTTAAAGAAAATGTTTGAGGACAATATGTGGTGTGAGGTGGTTTGATTGAGTGAGTAATGAAAGAGTAAGAGATGTGTGGCAATAAAAAGAGTGTGGTTGAGAGAGCAGAAGAGGTTGTATTGAAATAGTTTGGTTACATTAAGAGAATGAGTGAGGAAAGATTGACAAAAAGGATACATGTGTCAGAAGTGGAGAGAACGACGAGAAGTGGAAGACCAAATTGAAGGTGGAAGAATGGAGTGAAAAAAGATTTTGAGCGATCGGGGACTGAACATACAGGAGGGCAAACTGAAACGACGTAGTAAACCTGGGTCGACGTGCTGTCACTGGGTTGAAGTAGGGCATCTGAAGCGTCTAGGGTAAGCCATGGAAAGTTTTGTGGGGCCTAGATGTGGAAAGGGAGCTGTGGTTTCGGTGGATTACACATGAGAGCTAGAGACTGAGTGTGAACGAATGTGGCCTTTGTTGTCTGTTCCTGACGCTGCCTCGCTGAAGGAGGAGTGGGGGGGGAGGCCACAAGTATGAATATGTACATGTGTATATATATGTATGTGTCTGTGTATGTGTATGTATGTATACGTTGATATGTATGTGCATGTACATGTGCATATACCTAACATAACCTTCATCAAAAGTTGGTCAAATTATCAGAAAATTGGATGTATTTACGCCGTTGAATGTAAGGCATGTAAAGATGTATACTTTGGGTAGACTAGTAAAGCAAAAAGTGAAAGATGCTGTGGGCACAGTCATTCAGTACGCATAGGAGACCATGGTAAAGCTATTGCTAAACATTGGCAGTAAGATGATTACCCTGTAGACCTTAGCAACCTAGTCATACAATATGCTTCCTTGGCTTACGGTACCGGTAAACCAATGAAATTGTCCTGATTGCAAATTATAGTAACTTCACCCTATCTCCATATAACTTTAAAGCACATCCTATTATTAACCAAATCATTATGAAAGAAACATCAAGATAACATTAGAAGAATAGTTGATCACGCATCTCGCTACCTGGCCCCACACAACCCCATTAACCGCAGGTTACTCCGACTTTCTCTTTAACGGTTGGGCATTGCGGTAAGAGGATAAACAATCCTATGTTGTGGTGTTGGGATCTGAAACTTTATCAATTGTTTACTTCTGGCGAGGCGGATTGTCTCCGTCAAACATTCTGTGTATCATGTATTGTAAAGAACTGATAAAGAAAATTATTTGAACTCCTATTGAAGTGCAATTACACCATCATTTTTATTATTGGCGTCCTAGCTATGTCTGTACGTTGCATATCAAGTGATTGTTATAATTTTTTTCTTTTATTTTTGAATCTCCCTTGATGATGTGATTATTACACGAAAGTGCACTTGGCAAAATACGAAAACATGAAAAAGGTTGTTCAAGACACACCCAGATACCTAGGTCAAACCCCGCCACCTGACCCCTCCTAATCACTCTCCCTTACGATGGTTACTGCCAGACAAAGCGGACAGTGGTAAGTCTGTACAGATTGGCGTTGGACGGCGGGACTCAAGTGTGATGTGAGGATTTACATAACTTTAAATACTGGCGCCTGATGATGTGGATTGTCTCCACGAAACAAGTCGTGCCACATGTATAGAAGAATTACATGTTAAATGAAATTGTGTGAACTACTGAAGTGCGATTTCACTTTCATGTCAATACTTCTGTTTGGTTTCTTATCATTTCTCCTTCCCGTTTTATGCTAATAAACCTAACCTTCCCGTTTTCTTTCCAGTCTCTGTTCCATTATCACTCTACGATAATTGGAAAGAATCTGTGCTGTCCCTCACGCCAGACACACTGTTCAATTCAACACCAATTGGTAATCCCACCAGGCTATTGTGTGCAACTCACTGGAGGGAAGGAGGCAGTAGAAAAGTAAGAGGATCTCTTACAGCAGTCACGTCATCCTTCCCTCCTCCTCCCCTGCTGCTGCTGCTGCTGCTGCCACGGAATGGAATATGAAGGGGAAAAGTCCTCACAGCTTAGATCGTTCAATGGTCGCTCCTCTGTGTTAGTTATCTTACTATTCTCTCTCTCTCTCTCTCTCTCTCTCTCTCTCTCTCTCTCTCTCTCTCTCTCTCTCTCTCTCCCCTATGCATATTCTGACCCCTTTTGACTCATTTCCACATTACATAGCATAAGCTTATAGACTCTGGCCGACGGTAACCCACTGGCTCAGAGTCCCAGCTAACAGTGTTTAACTTGTTGTCCATAGATCCGCTAACAGTACAATAATGCTTCAGCGTCTCCGTTAACGGTAGCCTAACGGCTCAGTGACTCGGTTAACACTTACTTAACGTCTCACTGTCTCCGGTAAGAGCAATCCGATGGTTCTATGATACCGGCAAACACCATTGCATCTGTTAATGTTCTCCGCCAACAGTGATCCAGCAGCTCCAGATCACGGATAACAGGAATTCAACGGCTCAGAGACACCACTAACGGGGATCCAATGGGTCATTGTCTCCTCAAACAGTGATTTAAAGTCTCACTATCTCCAATAACAGTGATCCAACGAACAATGCTTCATCTGTTCAATGTCTCTGTTAACAATGATCTAACTTCTGACAGTGAATCATCGGCTCAGTGTTTCTGTTAACAGTGAACCATATTCTCGCTGGCAGTGATTCATGGTGCAATGACCCAGGTAACGGTAATTCATTTGCTGTCAGTGATCGACGGATCAGTGTCTCTGTGAACAGTGATTCAGTGACTCCGTGTCTCCCCTAACAGTGATCCATTACACTATGGCCTCTTTTTGTAGTGATACAATGCTTCCTTGTTTTCGTTGAAAGTGATGCAACGAATCAAGGCTTCTTTAAAAGTGGTCCATTTTTGTTCTCCGAGATAACATTCTCTACTTCCACACATTCTTAATCGTTCCCAAGATGGTTCCATTCGCAGCCAAGTCCACTCCCAAACATCAAAAAAATTTCACTTCCTACAATTTTCTCCATTTAAACCCTGCTGAACCTAATCATTACCTTCCTTTAATTTATATCTACTTTAAACGTTTTCCTTACACATACTACTCGAACCTAAGACACCAATTCTGCAGTTCTCACTCGAATCAGCCACCAAAGCTGTATCATCGGCGAACAACAACTGTCTCACTTCCCAGGTTCCCTCATCACAAACAAACTGTATACTTGCACATCTCCCAAGATGTACATTTACCTCCCTTAGAACCCCCTCCATAGTCAGATTAAACAACCATGGGAACATCACACACTCCTACCTGCAGACAGACCTTCACTTGAAACCATTCACTCTCCTCTCTTCCTACTGGTACACATTATATGCCTTACACCCCTCATAAAAACTTCTCACTGCTTCCAGCATCTTACCTCCCTCTTCGTACTTTCTTAAGACCTTCATAAAGCACATCTACCAACCTTATCATATCCCATTTCCAGATCCATAAATTCCACGAACAAATACATATGATTTTTTCAATATTTCTCACACACATTTTTCAAAGTAAGCATCTGATCCACAAACCTTCCTCCATCCTGAAACCAAATTGTTCCTCCCCAATATAATGTTCTGTACATACCTTCGTCCTCTCATACAATACCACCGATACAATTTACGGAAAATACTTCAGAAACTTATGCCTCTGTAGTTTGAACGCCCACCTTTATCCCCTTTGCCTGTATACAGTGGCAATATGCATGCATTCCGCTAATCTTCAGGCACTTCACCATGAAAATACATACACTGAATATCCATACCAACCAATCAACTACACATTCACCTCCTTTCTTAATAGATTCAACTGCAGTACCATCGACTTCCACTGCCTTGCCGTATTTCATTTTTCTCACGGCTTTTACCACTTTCTCTCTCTTCACCAAACCATTCTCCCTGACCTTCTCACTTCGCATACCATCGCGAACAAAATACCCTCCATCATCAAACACGTTTGATAATCTTTCAAAATACTCGCTCCATTATATATATATATATATATATATATATATATATATATATATATATATATATATATATATACATATTTATACATACATATCTATATATATACATATCTATATATGCATATCTACATATACATATCTATATATACATATCTATATATATATATATATATATATATATATATATATATATATATATATATATATATATATATATATATATATATATATATATATATATATATATATATATATATGGTAGAGGATGTTTGGATCAGGTGTTTGTTTTGAAGAATGTATGTGAGAAATTCTTAGAAAAGCAAATGGATTTTTATGTAGTACTTATGGATCTGGAGAAGGCATATGATACAGTTGATAAAGATGCTTTGTGGAAGGTAGTAAGAATACATTTTGTGGGAGACAAGTTGTTAGAAGCAATGAAAATTTTTTATCGAGGCAGTAAGACACGTGTAAGTGTAGGAAGAGAGGAAAGTGATTGGTTCTCAGTTGATGTTGGTTTGCGGCAGGGGTGTGTGATGTCTCCATGGTTGTTTGATTTGTTTATGGATGGGGTTGTTAGGGAGGTGAATGCAAGAGTTTTGGAAAGAGCGGCAAGTATGCAGTCTGTTGTGGATGAGAGATCTTGGGAAGTGAGTCAGTTGTTGTTCGCTGATGATACAGCGCTGGTGGCTGATTCGTGTGAGAAACTGCAGAAGCTGGTGACTGAGCTAGGTAAAGTGTGTGAAAGAAGAAAGGTGAGAGTAAATATGAATACGAGCAAGGTTATTAGGTACAGTAGGGTTGAGGGACAAGTCAATTGGGAGGTGAGTTTGAATGGAGAAAAACTGGAGGAATTGAAGGTATTTTAGATATCTGGGAGTGGATTTGGCAGCGGATGGAACCATGGAAGCGGAAGTGAATTATGGGGTTGGGGAGGGAACGAAAGTTCTGGGAGCGTTGAAGAATGTGTCTAAAGTCGAGAACATTATTTTGGAAAGCAGAAATGGGTATGTTTGAAGGAATAGTGGTTCCAACAGTGTTATATGGTTGCGTGTCGTGGGCTATAGAGTTGTGCGGAGGAGGGTGGATACGCTGGAAATGAGATGTTTGAGGACAATATGTGGTGTGAGTTGGTTTGATCGATTAAGTAATGAAAGGGTAGGAGAGATGTGTGGTAATAAAAAAAGTGTGATTGAGAGAGCAGAAGATTGTGTTTTGAAATGGTTTGGTCACATGGAGAGAATGAATGAGGAAATATTGACCAAGATTATATATGTGTCAGAGGTGGAGGAACGAGTAGAAGTGGGAGACCAAATTGGAGGTGGAAAGATGGAGTGAAAAAGATTTTGAGTGATCGGGGCCTGAACATGCAGGAGGGTGAAAGGCGTGCAAGGAATAGAGTGAATTGGTACGATTGTGGTTATACTGGGGGTTCGACGTGCTGTAATATGTTTGATCCAGGGCGTGTGAAGTCATGGGTAAAACCTTGATAGTTCTGTAGGCCTGGATGTGGAAAGGGAGATGCTGGTGGTGTCGGTGCATTAATCACTTGGTCAGCTAGAGACTGAGTGTGATAGAATGGGCCTTTGTTGTATTTTCCTTGCGCTACGATCCTCCTCACTCATGAGGGGGTGGTGTTTTTTTTATTGAATGTGTGGCGGGGAAGTGTTGGGAATGTATGAAGGCAGGACAGTATGAATTATGTTCATGTTGTTTTTTGTTTATATCTTTGTGTGTTTGAGAGTTGTATACGTTTAGATGGATAGGTATGTAGAGGTGCGTGTGGGGTAGTGGTATGTATTGGATGTGTTTGTGGGTGGGTGGGGCACATTCTTTCTTCTTTCCTTGCGCTACCTACGCTTACGCGGGAGGGACAGCGACATAGCTATATTGTTTGGTTTTATTTTTTTATTATTGGATATTGATATTGTGTCTTTTGAGGTTAGTGTTATATTTAGATTTTTAGATAGTTTTTTGATTTTGATATATGTGATTCCTCACGAGTCCTTGAGCTGCAGCCCGCGGGTCTGCGAATGGTAGCGCTTGGGTTTCTGAAGATTATTTTGGGCAACATAACTCGCATCTCTGACAATCTTTTTCATTGTCTTATGTGGCTGTAATTGTCAGTAACTTAACTCTACATCTACACTCATATCTCTCTCCAATTCAATTCTCTACACACTCCTCTACTCAGTATCACTTGTTCACAGGCTGACGGGAGGCAGGATGCACTGGAGGGGCGTTCCCTAATGTCCAGGTTTTGAGATGGCAATTGGTTCATGCGTGGGCGGGACTGGTTTGGTCATTTATAGGCGACCTTGGTGTTGTAGGTGGAGGGGGAGGGGTGTATGGTTGGCCTAGTTTTTCTCTGCGCCGTTCCTCAGCCTGTAGCACAGTACCGGGACTGGGGTGTCAACATGTAGTAGGATATGGATAGGGGTTGCAAGGTTTATGATAGGAGTCAGAGGGGTGATATATGAGGGGAATTGGATCGAGTGGGACGGTATCGAAGGGATTCAGAAGGGTTGGGATGGGAAACGTGGTTAGGGTTTGTGGGGGGGATAGGATGACGGAATAAGATGGGGGGGAGAAAGGGGAGAAAGGAGGAAAGATAGGATTTATTTTTTGTGAAGAAGAGTGGGGGGTAGGGGGGGGGGGGGGGGGCTGGAGGAGGATCGAGATGCGCGGGTGGGGGTAGGTGGGGGGGGTGGGGAGGATGGGGGGGGGGGGGGGGGGGGGGGGGGGGGGGGGGGGGGGGGGGGGGGGGGGGGGGGGGAGATGGGTAGGGGGGGGGAGGGGGGCGGGTGGGGGGGGGTGGAGGGGGAAGGTGGGGGGGCTGGGGGTGCGAAGGGGGGGGGGGGGGCGGGGGGGTGGAAGGGGTGGGGAGGGAGGGGGGGTGGGGTTCCTGACGGGTGGGGGGGGGGGGAGGGGTGGGAGGGGGTGTCGCCAGTGGGGTCCCGAGGACAGGGGGGGGGGGCTTAGGGGTAGGGGGGGGGGGGGGGGGGGGGGGGGGGGGGGGGGGGGGGGGGGGGGGGGGAGGTTGGGGGGGGACGAGGGGGTGGGAAGGAGGGGGGGGGTGGGTGAGCGGTGGGAGGGGGGGGTTGGGGGGGAAGTGGGTGGGATGGGGGAGGGGGGGTAGGGGGGGTGGGGCGGGCAGGGAGGCGGCGGGTTGGGGGGGGGGGGGGGGGGGGTGGTCGGGCGGGGGGAGGGTGCAGAGGAGGGTGGGGGGA